>NW_025966283.1:0-9187 GCF_021869965.1 Rhincodon typus
TTAAATTTCATCTCTCAAAGGCCTCTGTTCAAATACTACGGACTATTAACTATATTTTTAAATTTCATGTAACCTCACCTTAAAAATGTGCCTCAAGTTTTAAAATCCCCCATCCTAGGGGAAAGACAACTACCTTTAACCCAATCTATACCCCTCATTATTTTATAAATTCTATAAGATCACCTCTCAACCTCCTACGCTCCAGTGAAAAAAGTCACAGCCGACCCTACCTTTCTTAATAACGTAAACCTTCCATACCTGGCAACATCCTGGTAAATCTCTTCTGAACCCCCTCCAGCTTAATAATATCTTTCCTACAACTGGGAAACCAGAACTGGACATAGTATTCCAAAAGAAGCCTCACCAATGTCTTGTGCAATCTCAACATGACTTCCTAACTCTTATTCTCAAAGGACTGAAAAATGAAGGAAAAAGTGCTAATTGCCTTTTTAACCACCCTGTTTATATGTGACACAAACTTCAAAGAATTATGTACCTGAACTCATGGGTCCCTCTGTTCTACAACACTACCCAAGGCTCTACCATTACTTGTATGCATCCTACGCTTGTTTGTTGTACCAAAAGCAATACCTCACATTTGTCTAGATTCAACTCCATCTGCATTTGAAAACTTTCTATTGATTCCCAAATATCAAAAAATTCTCTCTGTGTTCCCTCCTTTTATGTGATCCTGTAGATGAAGGAATTGAATTGTGGGTAACTGCATAAGAACATTGTGAACTTTACGAGTAAAGCAGGCTATGCTACCAGCATCTTTCACTAAAGCCACATATACCTTATACTAATTATAATGGAGTTCTTTTTTGAATGCAGTGCTGACCAAAGCTGTACAAAGGTGATATGTACATTCACTCACATCGAGCTATTGGATGGCACCTGAGCTGCTGACAACATATGTACTAATTGACTGATCCTGTGTTACTCCTCGCACGCTTTTAGTAGAAGGTACCTCCACACAATTATCACTGACTTGAAAGAATAAAGAACTCTGGTTATCCATGAAGTCTCAAATTCCTTCCTCAGGATTGTCTTCAAACAAGTTAAACTTAACCATAACTACATCTTTGTGTACAGAACCAAAAACTTCCACAGCAGCAATTAGGGTGTTTATAAAATACATGCTTACTGCAAATATAGTTTGAGTAATTAAGACACTGACTTTAAATGCCATTAGTGTTACCATAATGGTAGAAAGAAGTCACATAGTTCTTGTTCCAAACTAACCTTGCAACCATTTATTATGGTAAGTATGGAGGCAAATAATTGTGTACTATGAATGTTTTGTTGTAACAATATCCATTAGAAAATTCACATACAATTACTGCAATCTCTGTTCTATTGAAAAAGGGAAACCAGTATGTTCTGTCACTGCCTGGGCTAGCTGGCCATATGATTGACTCTTTTTAATAGGTCCTATCATTAGTGATGCTTTGTATCATTGATTTACTTGCAAGGCATGCATTAAAATTGAACAGTCATTTACAAGCTTTTATATGGGAAAGAATGAGCAATTTAGTTTTCTGCTAACCAATTTGCCGGCGAATTTAATTTCTTGCTGCATGTGTGGCAGTGACTTGCAGAAGCAGTGTTGCCAGAAACTCTGAGAGACAGAGAGAGAGAGACTGACTGACTTGTAGGTCTCATTTATTACAATTATATCATTCCTACTCTTTGCTCTGCTGATCAAAGTCAGCTTCTGAAATATAATGAATTTGTATGTTCTCAAGTATGGCTCTATTGACTTTCCAAGCAGTCTTCCTGCAGGTGAACTTTTCACCTTCCAAAATATGAAATTATCATACAAGTGTGGATTGAAATAGGAAATGTGAATTTCTTGATGATGATTTAGGTACCTGGTTTTGATGTTGTTAGATAAAATACTAATTTCAGTGCAAATGGTTTTGTTTATTCCACATTGGTCTCCTGGACATGCCTCAATCCATGCTCAGCTGATCATGGCAGCCTTTTTACGTCAGTATTTGTCCTTTTTTAAAAAAACAGTTTTCGCCCATGCAAGGTCTTTGGTAATAAAATTGGATGGTGGAAGTTGGATGTTGATAGTCCTTTATTACCACTATCCAAAATGGCAAGCAAAGCTATTTTACAAAACTTTCATATCACAGGGCTTGTTGGGAGTTGAAAGGCCCAAGAGGATCATAATTCTGTGAACTGATACCCATTTTAATTATTATATTTAAAACCAGTGTTCTAAGGATTTTGTGATGTGATGAACAATAATCAGATCAACTGTTCTTCAAGGTAAAAAAAGAAGTGTTGCTTTCTATATTTCTTTGATTGGTTTTGTCCTGGAGAGAGATTTCACTTTGATTTTTATTTGTTAAGATTGAAATGATCAAGCTATAGGAAACCTTCCAGGTTTAAGAAAAGTTGTCAAAACATTTTCAATTCAGGTGTTTCACATTCCTTTAATTGCTTGAATCAAACCTCAAGCCCAACATGCCAACTTTTGCTATCCAATGTAGGCGCTTGGTTAAGTATTCTAAAATTCCCATTATTGTGTTCAAATTGCCCCCTGGCATGGTTCCCATCTCTGAAATCTCCTCCATTCCTTAACCATCTATAAAATTTCCATTCATCTAATTTCAGCCTCTTGATTATAATCTCTCTCCCAGTAGTGATTGGGTCTTCAGCTGTTTTTGGGTGCTAGTGCCTGAAATTCCCATCCAAAATTCTTTGATTCACTATCTCGTTCTCTTGCTATAAAACGCTTCTTAAGAACTGTTTCCTTAGCAAAGGTTTTGGTCATCTGGTCTGATATATCTTTAGGCATTTCAGTGTCTTATTTTATAATGCCATGCCAATTTGGGACATGTATTCTTGGAAAGGTATATGATAAATAAAAGTTGTTTTTGCTGTTCTTTTATTATGTTTGTTACCATCTCTCTTGGCATCCTTTCATGTAGCAATGCCTGCTTTCTTGGATCTGGAAACTGTACCTTTTCCATATTCTGTTATCACAAGCTTGCATACTGAGAGCTTCAAGTAACTGCACTTTTAGTGATCTGCTTACTGGATTGAATATCATCTAATGTCATGATATCAAATTCTCTGTGCATGTGAAGATATTATCACACAAACCAGAGGATTTTAGACAGATGCAACTAATTCGTTATTTATACATATCAACATGAAGCATAAATACAGCTAATAGTGGTGATGTAATACATACAAATATATCCTATTGCTAAATGATGCTTCTAGAACCAGCACAGTTTTTCTTCCAATCTGTATGCACCAGAGAAGATATCCAAAATGTGGTACATGCCTTATTAGAATGCAATTGAGAAAAATGGCAGAAAGACAATGAGCGTTAGCCTTCAGCAAATTAACAGCACAAAGAGGGAACAGGGGTATGGTTGATGTAGATGGGGAATTTCTACCTCATTAATGCAATATATTTCCACACTTTTCAGATGACCTGCAATACTGTTACTGTGAAATGGCAAGGGAATGAATATGAATATGTAGTCCTCTCCTTGTCATTTGCAGAATCAAAGCTGACCTGCAGCCTACATGGTAGATGCTCACTTGAAATTACAACTGCAGGATGTAGCCTGACAATTGAAGTTAAAATTCTGTGGGGTGGCATTAATTTCTTTACTGCTGACTAGTAGTAAGTGAGCTATTTTGTATTTTTGTGAGAGTTGTGTTGCGATCATGTCTGCTCAGGAAAGAAATATATAAAATAAGTGGAAACATTTAGCTGCTAAATTCATAATGCTTATCATGTGAAGACCAACATTTAACTCATTTTCTTTGATGTTCTCTTTCTTGAGGTGTTCATTTAATTCCCTTTGGCTTTAGCGTTAGCCAGTCCAAAGCAGGATATGCAGTCAATGTCATTTTGGATTCAGAATGTCTGCTGCTTTTGTGTCCAAAACATCCCAGGAGGGTTGCATCTGTTCCAGGATGGAAAGGATTTGAAACTGTGTGAGACAGTCTCTTAGCACGATGACTAGCACATTGAGGCATCTTATTCTTTCACCAAAAATCAGTCATTGTTAAGATAGTCTATTATTTAGCTTAGCATTTTGCTAGCAAATGCATTCAAAGCTCTGGTTCTATGCAGGAACTAGCTTGGGTAATTGTAAATATGACATTAGGAATTGAAGATTTAAGGTGTGCACCACCAACATGCATCTCAGGATAGCTGGCTTCATGATTCTAGCCAATTGATTTGCATAGGCAGACTCTAGGATCATGCACTCTTGCATAATACTGGAATTTACATTCGACTGTGCTCATTGGAACCAGCGAGCTTTCTGCTAATAATTTGTTTCAGCATTCTCCAATCCAAAAAATTCATTCAATCGAAATAATAATGTGGATAACTAGATTTGAAGACATGTTGGGCTGGGTTATTTTGCAACCTACTGTAACCATATATAGTACTTTATAAGCACCAATCATAGGAATATCACTGAATTAACAAAAACAGAGGGGGGAAGTGCTTCTGAAGACTAAATAAATTTCCTAACTTTGATGAGCCACAATTGTTAATGCAAACCCGTTAGTAGCTGCAAACATAAGTCTCTCAAGACCCAACTCCGGTAAGCGTTGAATCATTGCCCCTCAAAAAATCTAACATGCATTACTCTCATGGGTGCGAAGTTTTCACAAGAAAGTAGCTAAAAGAAGGTCATACTACCTTTGTATTTAACCTTATTCGCCAAGAGCAGCACGATAAGGTTACATATTATGACACAGATAGTACAATTGGTATTTAAGTTCAATAAAATTCCTTCAGTTTTGACTAAATTTCCTACAATTGTTCTTGATCTTTGCAAAAGTAATTGAGAAACTACTACAGATGATTGAAAAAAATGATATTGTGACCAATTTGATCATCCCATTGTATTTCCATTTATCATAGTAAGTGCAGAGCTCTTTTATTCTACACAGTTTTAAAGTTATTGGCTCATTCATTCATAAATACTGTATCTATCTGTTTATGTTGTGCCTTTGAAATGATAGCACTTCCTTTGCCATTACGATGACCTCATTTTCTTGTTGTGCCAAAAGAAATAAAATTCTCCTAATTTTTACCTAAAGCATTAATGAACAAAATATGATATTGTACAGTGTGGAAATTCTGAGATTAATCAGTAAGCCACTAACTCCAATTCTTCTAGATTCTCATTTCAGGAAGCAGCTCTTCAACATGACATAATGACAAGTCTACTAATTTACCGTCATGAGATGAAATATAACTCACAGTATTCTTGTACAGATCAAAACGATCCTGGCTTAATGGTTTGACAATATCATCATATATGGGCTATTTTCTTGAGTCACTGAGTCATACAGCATGGAAACAGACCCTTCAATCCAACCAGTCCATGCTGACCATAATCCCAAATTAAACTAGTCCCAACTGCCTGCGTTTGGTGCATATCCCTTCAAACATTTCTTATTTATGTACTTATCTAAATGTCTTTTAAACATTGTAACTATCCCCACATCCATTAATTCTTCTGGGAGTTCATTCCACACGTGAACCACTCTGTGTAAAAAAGTTGCCCCCATGTATTTTTTTAATCTTGTTCCTCTCACTTTAAAAATATATGCCCTCACTCTTGAAATCCCCCACCTGCCATTCACCTTAGCTATACACATCATGATTTTATAAACCTCTATAAAGTCACCCCTCAACCTCCTGCACTCCAGTGAAAAAGTCCTAGCCTATTCTGCTTCTCCTTAAAACTCAAACCCTCCATTCCCAGCAACATCCTGGAAAATCTTTTCTGAACCCTCTCCAGCTTAATATGCTTCCTATAACAGGGCAACCAGAACTAGACACAATATTCCAGAAGAGGTCTCACCAATGTCCTATGCAGCCTCAACAATGTGTTCCAAATCCTGTACTCAAAAATCTGAGCAATGAAGGCAATTGTGCTAATTGCCTTCTTAAGCACCACATCTACATGTGATGCAAACCTCAAAGAATTATGTACCTGAACCCCTAGGTCTATCTGTTCTACAACACTACCCAAGGCCCTACTTTTAACAGTGCAAGTCTTGCCCCTTGTTTGTTTTACCAAAATGCAATACCTTGCATTTATTCAAATTAAACTCACTGACCCAACTGATCGAGTTCTCTTTGTAATGCTAGATAACCTTCTTCACTACCACCAATTTTGGTGTCATCCACAAACTTACTAACCATGCCTTCTTTATTCTCATCCAAATCATTTATCTAAATGGGAAGCAAAAGTGGACCCAGCACCGAATCCTATGGGGACACTACTGGTAACAGGCCTCCAGTCTGAAAAACAACCCTCCACCATCAGTCTCAGTCTCCTACCGTTCAGCTAATTTTGCATCCAATTGGCAATCTCACCATGACTTATAACAGTTCACTAAATATTAGAATCACTGCATGGTTACAACATAGAAGGGAGCCATTTGGTTCATCATATCTCTGCACCTCTCTGCAAGAATAACTCACCTGGTATCAACTCTGCCTTCTCCCTGTAACCATGCAAATGTTTCTTCTCTGGAAAATGATTTAATTCTGTTTTGAAAACCACAATTGATTCTACCTCCTTCACATTCGCATGCAGTGCATTCCAAATCCTACACACTGAATGTGTAGAAAAATTATTTACATTGTGATTGTTTTACTTTAATCAATCACCTTATATTGGCATTATCAATTTGTTAATCATACCACCATATTTTTTTTGTTATCAACTCTCTTTGGATTCCTCCTGATTTTGATTGCCTCTACCAAATCTCCTTTCAACCTTACCTTCTCCATATAGGTCATCTCCAATTTCTTCAATTTGTCTACATAACTGAAGCTGTTCATCCCTGGAATCATTTTCATCAAACTTTTCTGGGCCATTTCTGATGCCTTCCTATTCTTCCTGAAGTGTGGTGCCCAGAACTGGATGTGATAATTAAGGCCAAAGCAATGTGTTACACAGGTTTATCATTAAATTTTTTGTACTTCATGCCCTTATTTAAGAAGCTCCAGATCCTTTTTTTTTTGATTAACTGTACTCCTTCAACCTTATCTGCCACCTTCAATGATTTATGCATACACCTCTAGGTCGTCTAGCTTTTACACACTCTTTTATTTTGTTTTAACTGAATGACATCACACTTTTCTGCATTAAATTTCATATGCTCCTAGTCTGTTCATTCCATCAAACTATGTCCTTTTATAGTTTCACACTCTCCTCACAGTTCAGAATATTTCCAAATTTTGTATCATGTACAAATTTTGCCCTGTACCCAAAGATATTAATATATATCAAGAAAAGTAACAATCTTACTACTGATCACTGAAGAACATCCCTCCAGAACAAACCAGCTATCTGACACTCAGAGATAGTAGGAACTGCAGATGCTGGAGGATCCGAGACAACAAGGTGCAGAGCTGGATGAACACAGCAGGCCAAGCAGCATCTGATGAAGGGTCTAGGCCCAAAACGTCAGCCTATCTGACACTCAGCCAATTTTGTACCCATATGACTATTGCTCCTTTTATTCCATAAACTCTAATTTTGTGAACAAGTCTTTTGTTTTGTAATTCATTAATGGGATGTTGGCATCTGTTCTACACCACTTTCATGAATTCCTTTTGGAAGTCCATGCATAGTACATAATCACAATACCTTCAACTACCTTCTTGTTAACGTCATTTAAACAAACTCAAGCAAGTTAGTTAAACACATTTTTCCCTTAACAAATCCATGCTCACTTTCCTTAATTCACATGCCCAAGTGACTATTAATTTTGTGCCGAGTTATGATCTCTAAAAACTTCCCCAAGCCCTAACTTAAACTAAACTGACTAGCCTGTAGTCCTCAACTTACCCATAAACTATTTTTTGATTTCCGTTAATTAAACCTGCATTTCTTCTTCAGAGTGCCACATCTAGTATTTGAATCCAGATTTAAATTACGTGAGCTCCATCCGCTCAAGATTTTTTTCAAATGTATTGACTACAATGAATAGAGTAGGTAGGGAATATAGATAAGTGACTGCGCTTTAGAAGTACTGCTCTAGCTGTATGCAGCTTTGGGATGTTCTCAGTTTGTGAAAGGTGCTAAATACAAATTCTTTCTTTCCAAAGTAAAAGCCAAAAAAGCTGCAAATACTGTAAATCAGAAACAAAAACAGAAATTGCTGGAAAAGCTCAGCAGGTCTGGCAGCATCTGTGGAGAGAAATCAGAGTTAATGTTTCAAGTCGAGTGACTCTTTCTGGAGGAAGGATCATTGAACCTGAAGCATTAACTCTGATTTCTGTCCGCATTTGCTGCCAGGCCTGCTGAGCCTTTCCAGCAATTTCTGTTTTTGCTTCTTTCTTTATATGTGCTTTCTCAATGTACCTCTGTAAACCATCCAGAAATTTCCCAAAGGCATAGAGGGCACTGTTGGCCTCAGTGACCATCCTGTGGTCAGATCTGTAAAATCTCATTTTTTAAAATCTATATTTTCATTTTCATCTAGATTTTGGCTGATAAAGCACAAGACAGTCAAAGATAATTGAAGATGTTACAGTTACTGCTGAAGATGGTACAGGAAAGTATCTTCATACATTCTGTTTTCATACCTCATTGTCATGATTCTTCTCCAAAGATTCATCTAACATTCTTTTGTCAATGACAACAAACAATTTATTTAATAAGGTCCAAAAGGGCTAAAGTAGTTTTGATAGTTATGTAAACCATTATGTTAAGCATTCATAATTGACCATCATTTCCAAGATAATTATCCTGTGATACCTTGCAGTTATAGTGTACCTTGGGTTGCATAAATCCCAGGTAATGGAGACTATTCATTAAATTACAGCATTTTGCTACACTGTCATTAAAATCATACAGTAGTTTGAACGGGAAACATAATTTACCATGACTTGGGTAATTAAACTATGTTTTTCTGTTTATTCACTAATCCTCATATTCTTGTACTGTAGGGTTGTTATGGTGTTTGTGTTAAGAAGTAATTCCAACATTCATTGCGTTTCTTCCGTTGTCATTCGCGAATTGACTACTTTGCATATTTGACATTAAGTTTAATACTTATTCAGTAATTGAGGATTCGTTATATCTTTAACAGAATAGAAATCAAGACTTAAAATTTCTCTGTTTGACTTATTAGCCATGTTATAATTTTGTACAATAAAAAAGTTAGG
>NW_025966283.1:9587-50000 GCF_021869965.1 Rhincodon typus
CCTAACTTTTTTATTGTACAAAATTATAACATGGCTAATAAGTCAAATAGAGAAACCAATGCTGAATGAAGTTGGCTTGTTCAAAAGCTCACGTGCAGCGAATGTTGTCCGACAATAGCAAGTGTTACGTTCATATGTAATGCCTAGTCACTGATACACGAGACAACTTCTGTAACACTCTTTCCTAAGATTAATTGGTTCGTGGAACTTTGAGGGAACAACAGCTTCATTTATGTAGTGCCCTACGTCTCACAGCAACGTCGCAAAAGCTCCTTTTTAAAGAAAAGGTACAATGATTGTTACCTTGGATAGATAAATTTGAACCAATTTTGCAGAAACAGATTCCGCGGTAAAATGAGTTGAATGACCAGTTCATAAATTTTGCTCATGGTCGTCAGGTTACTACATTAGAACGCTAGAGGGACCGATCTTTCTTTTCATCTTAAATATTGAACTGGCAAGCTCATCCTTTTCCAAAAAAAAGCTTTCTTTTTTATCGAATTAGTGATGTGGCTGCTTTACCAGCACGATCCAAACCAGTGCATAACTTACGAAGAACAGCTATTCGCAATTGTAGATTACCACAAAGTGCTACAAGTAACCGTTTATTCGACTCTTCTACGCTTCGAATGGCAAAGTTTTCAGCAGCGATGAGGAAATCTCAAGAGGAGGATTGCTATTTCGAACCTGAGAAGAGGAATTCCTTCTCCAATCTCCATGGTTTCTGAGCCTAATTAGCAGTTCTGGTTTTTAAACGACATATAACTCCACTTAAAATACAGTTTATCTATAACTTCGCAGTTTCAATTCTGCTCAGCGTTTGGAATGATTGTTCCAACTTTCTAGTCGGTTTTATTACATAATAAAAAGAAAAATATAGGAAGAATATCAAAATGGGCATATAATTAGAAGCTGTTTCATAGGTGGCGTCAATGGGACAGTAAAAGAGGTTGAATATATAATAAAAGTATGTGGCGGACCGTGAAAACAGCTGCTATTGCAATGGACCCGGGATTGTACCGATGTAACTGCTATGGGGTAGAGTTAGCTGCAAATCTCCACAGAAGCGATATTCAGTGTAGCACGCTAACTGTGAATGGATTCTTAGCATTAGATTATCCCCTCGTAATAAGTTTTCATATGAATGCAGGCGGCAGCACATTAGACCACCAGAAGGTAAAGTTTACATACATATTTGTGCTCGTTATTACATTTATACCGAATTTGAGGCAGTGGTAGTCTTAGAGATTGTTCACAAGGCAATTCTTTAAAAAGAAACAGTACATTAATGGCAGTGAATAGGTTTTCGAAATCTAAATTGAGACCACTCTGAGTGAGCAATGTGCTTTAAATATAACGGAAATAACGCTCTAATTAGAAGCCACTGCACGTTATCAGAACCTTAAACTGCTAAGAAACTGAGATGCAAAGACAATGGATACAAAACAGACATTCTTTCTCAGGATTACCACCGAGTAACAAAGTAGTACAACATGTTCTTATTTCTTTTCATAAATTGGTTCTGGGTTTTATTTTCCTTCGGGAAATAAGTATTTTGTGCGTTAATAGAATTCACAATCAGCTCTTCGGTAAGCTTTCAGCAATGAGACTTAGAGTGCTAGCATCGAATGTCAATGCCAATTATAAGCCTAAGCAATTCACCTTAAATTTGGTATGTGTGTGTGTGTGTTTCGGCGGGTTAGGGGATGTGGTTAAAGAGAAGTTGTGACGCATTTGTAAGATGGCACGGTGCCTTGTCTTTTATCTGTTCTCCTTGGGCAACGTTAAGTAAATTCGTAAATTAACAAACTATTTCTATTTCCATAATTGTATTTTGTCGATATTTCTGAGTTATCATTATCCATATTTTCGGCTGTAAGTATCATCGCTGATATTTTGTATTTTGTAAACGTGTACTTAGCTGTATAACAAAACAAATATATTGTTCAAAACAAATCATTTTGAACTTGAGTTGTTTTCACTTTGTTTTGCTTTATATATCAAAGCAGTTGGTATCAACAGGATGTAATACCCAATATGAACACTTGATGGCGTCTGAGGCACATAGACCGGCTTGTGGTTCAATTCTGTTCAACCTACCTGTCCCACTTAGTCGCCTATCCATAAAGATTTCGATTTTAAAGTATATCCAGGTAGAATCATCCTGCAAACACATCATCGGGATTTAGTTTGATGTTTAAACATCCAATATGTTTTAAGAATTAGAAAAAAAACTTGCAAAGTCTTCGAACAAATTTATTTTAGTTTATTTGAAGTAGAATAACAAGGAAAATTGCAACGTTTTAAACTGTGTTCACGATATTGGAGAGTAGAAAATCAACAATAAAGTATAATACGATGCTGAACAACTTCTGATTACAATGAACAAAATGCTGACCTCTGGTGCGTTCATGCTTTAGCATTCGGGAAAGTTACTGCAAATCTAATTTAAAAAAAACAAATAAATACCTGTGGTTCCCATCGCGAGAGGAGAAACGAACGAAGTGATCGCATCTATTATTTTCCTATAGGGAACCTCATATATTCTTTGACTGATCTAGCTGTTACGTGATAGAACCTTCTTTTGTTAAACGCAACTTCTAAAAGTACATATAATTCACCTGAATTGAAATGAAATGTTACCAGTTCTAAGGGCACACGCTGTTAATTTCTGATGAAAAGACGTGCCGCGATTAATTTAAGCATGTGTAACACGCAGCTTAGTCTGTAACTGTACCTCTGGACTTTCCATACTTAATGTAGGCTCATCCCTATCCATGTTTTACCAGTCACGGGAAGTTATTGTCTTCACATATTAAGTGTTGAAATGTTTGTCAGGATCACGACACGGCTATTTCCACGTCCCGTAGACATGCCATATATCTGAATTAATGTGAAACGGTTGCTATGCTCAGAGATATCCAAACAGCTTCGCCTTCGACGCGTGCGGTGTTACATACCCCAGCGTTTCTCTGACATATTACATGTTTCAGTCACACTTGCAATAGCTACTGTTCTAATACACCGGGAGAGAAAGGCTCTCAATTTAAAAGTTAATTCAAACTCCACAGATGGGCAAATTTGCGCGTTGTTACGTTCTTTCATTGCATCCGAAATTCTGGTACATAATTTTGCATCAAGTTTTGCAATCCTTAACATAATCTCGAAATATTTTACGCGAGTGGTAAACTTTTAAACGCGTCCTTCGAAGGGACAAGAAAGGCTAATGTGTAGTTTTCTTGCGCCCAACAAACACTTCATTGACTTTGAACACCATTCACAAGCAAAGGTCTGCGCGTACTTTGCTTAATATTTCATCTGAGTAAAGGTCTTCGATAACTTCCGAAACCATTGTTAGAAGTTTCAACAAACAATTTGACTCTGTGAATCAATAGCCTAACAACTAAGTACAGAAAACTCAAAACATCTGTCTGCTCCACAAGGTCACTTGGGCACTGGCCCCAGCTTGTCCTTTCTCCCTTCCAGAATTAAGCATATTTTGCAAAATAGAATAAACTTATCGTGCGGACTTTCTCAATCACATTGCATTGTTTCTCAGAATCTCTGTGTCAGATCCTGCACTGACACATTCATAAATTTGATGCTGTGAATAGACGTGTAGCGCCTTCTCATTCATTGCTTTCATAGAAGCTCTAATGGCAATTCAGCGAAATCACTCCGTGTTCTAAAAAAAACTGGCTGATATCTCTGTATTGCCTCTATCCTACATACTGTCGCTAAGCAAACTGGATATATTTTCCACTTCCTGCATCTAAAGCTAATTGGAAGGGTACAGTTATTCCTTCTAGAGATTCGGCTGAAATTGTCAACTAGGCTTTTTTTTTAACACATTTTCTTTTATGCACGTATTATACTAGGCATTGAAAATACTTTAGCTGGTGTTTTCTGGGATGGGGTTTTGATCCAGCAATTCCGTTTTATTTATTTTATGGGCACATATAAACCAGAAACATTTTTCCTCACGTTAGTGACTTATTTGTTCCCGATATTGTTGCAAATTTCGGTGTCTGGTAAATTTCACTTCTGACAGTTCTGTCTTAGTAAAAGTGCATTAGAGATGACATCTCTGACTTTCCAACTCCAGAATCCATTCTGAGCAAGTCCACTTTCAGTGGCTTACTTTGGCGAAGATGAATTGAAATGTTCCTTGTTTTCCACTACCTGTTTTCTTGATTCAATTTATATCAGTTAATTTTTAGAAGAATACTCACTGTCCTGCACTTTGCTAGTAAGTAGAATGGGTTGAATGCCATGCAGTTAATACACAGTTTGATTTAATTATTCCCCTTTTTTGGTGCAGGATGGTGATGCGTGTGTTGTAGAACAAAGGGAATGTGAAAATGAAAGGCAGAGGCTGGGGGTGTGTGTGTGTGTGTGTGTGTGTGTGTGGGGAGGGGTGTGGAGATGGGGAGCTGACGCTGAAGAATCAGCTGGTAAAGGTAAACCTCCAGTCTGTCAGTGCCACTCCTCTCACACCGGCCTGGATGACTCTTCCATTAGCTCAAACTGCTTTTCCAACAGCATCCAGCCCTCATTCCTTGTAAGTACAACCATCCTATTATTAGCATGCCAATGTTATTTACAGCGCTGTGTCGATGTGTGTCTGGTGCCATCGTGCTCACACCAGCACCAAAGAGGAATCGGTACAACTTTTATTTCACTTCTGGAGTCTTGCACTTTATATAAACGCAATCCCTTCTAAGCATGTTTGATGTATTGGTGACATTCGTATTTAAGGGGAAATCTAATACTGCGCTATAGTGCTTTTGCTCCCTTCATGTTTATTTTGCAATAAGCTTGGGATGCGGGGAGGTCAGATGCCAACAGTTGTGTTTCAATTGTACATTATTTCAGCATTTTGGTTTTGTCTTGCTGAATAACGTGTCACCTCAACCTCATTACCCCGGCTGGTCACTTGTGTATACTGGGCCTGCTGTCAAGGTATAAAAAGTCAAACGATGATCGATAAATAGGAGCCCACTGTTTACATTATTAACTTCAGCGCTCACTCTCTACGAAAAACCTGTCCAATGCATTGAGGCCGAATAAATATATGAAGCGCTTATAGGTAAGTCTCTTAGACTTGAATGTATGTTGCATCTTCAGGTTTAAGTTATATTTTCATTCCACTTTTTTTTAAAAAAGAATCACCAACAACTGCCTTTACAACTTTCACTTGCACCTTTCCTCTTTTCCTAACATTGCATGTCCAATTCTCCTGGTGAGAACTTTGCACCTTTACGCATTCAGTCGCGCCAACCCACCTCTGATTGTGGGGGCTCTTAAAAAAAAGGTTGAATAGATGTGATGGGCTGGGAGGTCAGATGTTAATGTACTAGTCGTGTGAGGAGGGAGGGCGAACCATATCGATTACACATTATCGGTGACAGCAGCTTGCGCTTGGCATGGTTTGATAAAAGTTGGCCGTTTTATATGTGAAAACCACAATAAACCGGCAGTTCTTTCCAGAGTAGAAAGATTGGATTTCTCTCGATTGTGCAAAGGGAATAATAATACAGTCGGCGATGTGTTCAGAATTTGTCTTACCTTTCCGCAAGATTGTGCCAAGGACGATTCTATGTACCTGACTAAAAACCGAAGGTTACATCCAAGTTCCAGTGTCAGTCTGTTAGCGGCCGTCAGTTTGCAAAAGGACGTGGTTGTCATTTTGACAAAGTTTGAACGTCGATGCAGCAGCAGTTCATTCTAAAGCGCGTCGGCTCGAAACTGCACACGCACCGCTAATAACTCACTCACATGCACAGACACAGGCACTCGTGAATCCAAATAAGCGCAGCAACACTCCCGTACTTGCAAACACATATTCGGGGTGACATGTCGGGGCCACATGGCTGCCCCTGGGTTTAATGCATCTGACAAAGAGGTGGCCGGCTCAAGAGAAATGTCGCGCGGTAAAAAAAAAGTTCCTCCAAAGACACCCAAGACTCCTCAAACTGCCTTCAGCACGAACTGAGCAACAGTGTGTCGGAGCTGCTCGGGATTGGTGCATGAATTGTATGTAATTAAGGAAACTTCACTTTAGCCAACTAAATCCCACTTTGGAGAAGGGGCAGGGTGGAAATACTGACCTTTGGCCCAATCAATAGTCCATCAATAATAACCCGATAGTGAGGATTTCTTTTTTTGTTGTTTAGAACATTTTGCCGCGCTGGCTCTGACATTTTATTCCTGAACCGACAGGGTGGTGTTAGCGGTTGTCCCACCCTATGGGATTCGGGGGATGCTACAAATCAACCATTGCCGCGGACGCGATTTGATTTTAGTCCTCTTCTCAGATAACAAGAAAGGTAATCGCTGCTTTACTTAAATAACAACAACAAAATAAGGTGTGACATTAAACTAAAGCTCGACTGAAAGAGAAATACAGAAACAGTGGCATACTGGAACACTCACGCCCAATTAAATCCCTCTTTGTTTCACCTTCAGTCTCCTGAACAGGGTTAGCCGATGGACCTGAACCGAGGTGACACGAGCTCTATTGGCTTGAATGCCTGGAGTTGAACTAAATACAATGTATTTTGAACAAAGCTCCATGGTACGAGCTCAAACCTTTTGTTTACACATTCCTTCCTGGCAACAAGCTGAACCAGTAAGAAAGGTGATTCGTCTGACCCACAGTAAGCAACGCCAGGAACTCCTTGCATCCCTCATAACCTCGCCTTGCACATTTAACCAGACCGGTAGAATCGCTGCACATGTAGTCCGTTATTCCCTTCTCCTGGCGTCCCAGTGTAATTCTCCGTCAATGTTTTAGACTCAAGAAGTTCCATGGAGTGGGAATTCGTGTAATTGGTGCCGATACGTAAAGTGACGAGCAGAAAGGATGCATATTTCTAGATTATTCATGAGGCTTCCAGTGTGATAGTAAATGTAGTCACATTCTTATATTAAGTTGGATAAGCTTTTCCCCCTCTTTGAACTCGCGTCCAGTTTGTCAAATTGGATAACGTCCTAGTAGAGTGTTTTGAGAGTAATAGATCCGATAACGTGCAGTTAAGTGACATGCGACATGTACAGTATGCCCAGGTCGGCGTCAACTTAATGGATGAGTCAGTACTGAAATTATATAAATATATACTTTGGAATTAAGGTTAGACTTGTCTCGCGGACTACTTTGGAGCCCTAGTTATATTTCATCACATGTCGAGTGCAGGAGCTAAATAAATATTAATACAACTAAAGATAAGGGAAAATCAGAACACTTCTGAAAATTAAAACGATTATTTTGTCATTAATTGGAGGTTTAAAATTTCAGTGACATTCCCAAAACGTATAAAAATATTGCTCTATAAGATTTATATAAGGTCGAGAAAACAAAACATTCTTAGAAAATAAAAGCCTTTCACAGTAATTGGTGATAATACTGATGCAGTTATGAGCCCGGATCACATCAGTCTGCACGCGTCTTGGCCGGGTTAAGATTGCAATCAAATATCCACATGTTTAAGAGTTATCTTTGATATGGGTAAATTGCTGAGCGATTCACGCAGTGTTACAGTTTTATCAGCCTGATATCAATACGGGTTAATATGTTATCTAAAACAACCTGGGTATAAAGATGTTAAGATGCATTGTGTGTACAAGCATAGTGCCATTCTTAAACTGGGACTAAGGGGATTATTGATCCGTGCACTAGTTTTGTGACCGTTACCTGTGTGACCTGTTATGCGTTGCCTGGCTTCCCTTTCTGTTCAAATCTGCCTTTTGTTAAAAATAAACTACTTCAGTACATCCAACAGCAGATGACGGAGGTTTTACTATTCGGCAGGGGTTTGACAAAGAGCTAAGAGTTTAACTGTATGAATAGCAATTGCCAAGGCAGGGGGTAGCCAGGGTCATTTTGTTCCGTTTCAAATGGCAAATCGCATTTATGTCAGGCCTTATCTTCTGAAATCAGCGCAATGTTACTCGCAGCGCGATTTCAAGATTGGTCGCGTGTGTGTGTGTTAGATGGAGGAGAGGGATGCTGGATGTGTATATAACCTGTGCACCCTTACGGTCTCAGATCTAACACATTGCTACTTCGTTGTCAGTTTCGTTCACTACCATTGTTTGCGGTTCACCTACCTTGGTAGCTGCTGACAACAACAGGGTTAACTTTAGTCACATAACCAGAAAGAACGCTGAAGTTTCAGTGTCTAAAACCAGTTTTAGCTGTGGTATATGACGCTGGCCTTCAATGCAGCAATAGGAATTGAATACGAATACCTGAGAGTGTGTGTGTCGCACTAAATTGACAAGCAGGAGTGTCTGGCACTCGTGGGGTGTTCCTCTTTAAATTAAATTCATTTTTGTTTCAGTGGGAAGGTGAGAATTGGACCAATAGAAAATCTCCGAATGGTGGCAGATAGAGGGTTAATGTGTAACTCTACCAGTTTTCCGAGTTGCTCAGTATCAGTAAATATGTTCGACACCAGATGATCGGCGTAGTATTGCTCAGTGGAAGCTCTCGCAGGCGCGATCCGCGATGCCAATCACAGCTCCGGCTTAAACGCCGGCTCTTCAATAAGTTCAAGCAATTCTCCGTGTTCTGGCCCCCGCCGGGGAGATGGACCCACTCTCTCCCGTCTCCGGGGCGTTTATCACTAACGGTCAATAGCCGTAGGAAAGCACTAAATTTGCCCCCTCTAGGCCGGCGCGTTTATAACGCGGTTCTGGTTTTGTTTTGAAAGAGCTAATTGCCTTCAGAGTTCAGGTACACGGATCGGGAGATGGTCAGAGATTGTAAATTGAAAGCGATTCAGGAGGTGGCACACACACACACACACACACACACGCATAGAGAGAGAGGGAGAGAGGCCCTGAATGCGAAACGGAGTGGACAGGGCAAGTTGGAGTTCTCTTTCAGTTTTGATGCTTTCCATTAGTTCGCGGTGGTGAAGTTCAGTAATCTCGCTGGCCAGGCGTCTGTGTGTGTGTGTGTGTGTGTGTGTATTAGTATCTGGCTGTGTTGTGTGTGTGTATGTTTAGCCTGAGTGCCGATATCTTCCCCTCTCGCCTCAATCCCTGATCTCGCCCTCTGTGTTTGTGTGTGTTCTCTCTGTGTGTGTATGTATCTCCCTCTTCCTCTCTCTCTCTCTTGCGCTGGTCCTGGGAGCAGTAGACATCAAGCCTGGTTGCGAGGGGGGAGCCGTAACATCAGTGCCCTGGCCATTCACTTTCTGATGTTGCACGACGGGAAATGCTTTGAATACTTGCGACATGGCCGCTGGAATTGATCGCCAAGATTGACAGCACTAACCATCGCCTTCACTTGTTTCACAGAGAATAGCAAGATTTTTTTTTCGGCAATCCATCGGCAACTTCTGCCAGCGTTCCGGCGGCTCCCCCTCCCCACCCCCAGCACCCTCTTCTCCATGGCCCGGGGAAGCTCCAGCTGACTTTAAGCGCTTCGTTACAGCTCTTTTGTTTTTTTTTTCAATATATAGACATTGTTTTAAAATTGTAAAAAAAAAATTAGACACGTTTGACGACACGGGATAGCAAGGAGCTGCTTCTCGCTAGACTGGCTACTGAGGTAACTGGGCAAACCCCCTTGTGTTTTTGTTTCTCTCTCTCTCTGTGTGTGTGTGTGTGTGTGTGTGTGTTGCTTGTTGTGTCTAGCGCCCTTTGCTCGTGTACATTTCTACGGGTTTCTACTTAACGCTGTGGCTGGAAGCTGTTTTCTCTTCTCTCTCTGTTGCGATCTGGCTAGGGTCAGTTTATTCGGAAAGGACAGCGCGCCCAGGGCATGTTCTGTCCACACACACACACACACACCAACACAGCACCCCCTCCCCTCTCCATTTTGTCATTTATAATGTAAAGAAGCCACGCGAGCTCCAGCAGATTGGAGTCTGTTTTATACACAGGCACACATGCACGAAAGTCTTTCAGCCCCCACCCCTTCAAGCCCCAAGCTTCGCTCCCCCTCCTCACCTCCACATCTCCCCCCTCCAATAACCATTCCTTCCGTCCGCGATCCCACTCTCTACTGCCAAGCCGCACGCTTCAAAAGGCGATCATCCCCTCACGCGGGGAATCAGAGTTTTGTCCTGCATTCTGGGGTAGGAGGAAACGAGGGACAAATCCCTAATCATTTCCCAAACACAAGTGAAAAATACGGGGTGGGGGGGGGGCGGTAACTGTTTCATTTTCAAAAATGACCACGTGCGATATCGTCTTGAATAAATCACATAAAGTTTATGTTGAACTGGCCATCGGTGCTGTCTTTAAACATATTAGCAACAGTTCCCTGGTCTGTATGGGCGGCAATTTCGACTCTCTCCACACAGCGGTACTAGATGTTAAGCAGCGTCTGCCTAAAGGCTCGGATTGCAGAATTTTAAAGTTGCAATCTGGACTTTAAAACGTTGTCTGTTGTTCGTATGAAAGCACTTCAACACAAACACACATACTGCAGAAAGTTTATAACGTCGCCGCTATGGGGTTTTACCCACTCCCGCCTTCGACTGAGATAATCTCATTTTTAGTTACTTCTGTCCGGGGAGGGTCATGCAAATTGATCTGAGAAGAATGCAAAAGCACGTAAATTAAAATAATTCAGGCATGCAGTGACCGACCCATAAGGAGACAATACCTAACCTTTCTATATAGTCCGCTTTCCTTGGCGCGACCGTTCACTTCTGTCAACTAAAAGGGCCAAACGTGAGTCATAAAATTTACTTTCAATCAACGCTGTTTTATAGATATATATATAGTCGATAAAATGCAGGACACCATGAGCTTATTTTTCTCTCAAACAGTGTGGACAGCGATAACAATCACTATATTGTTTAGAAAGTTTTACACGTTTAAACACACTTTGTTGATTTTTATTTAAAAATCAGAATATTTAATTTGTTTCGATTTTGTTTGACTTGTAACATATCTTTGATTACTTTAGCCATTGTACAGCATGCGATGGCATATGTTTTTTAATATACTTTATATTCTTCATTTATAACACCTTGGGCTTTCATTTTCTGCGGACCGGTCAGATGACGTCGTTTGTGACGGGATTAAAGTACTTTTTAATCTCTCTGAAATATTTTAAAAAGAACTGTCATTCTGGAATTGCCATTCCGCGTATTGTGTCACAGGAGAGGGAAAGCGTTAACTGGAATCTCTAACTGCAACACTGCCTTCTGAACAGTCAAAGGCTCTGATGTTATCGATCTGATAACTGACCTTCCTTTATTCACACTTTTTTGGTTGACGAAAGGGACATTTGAAATGACAATTAATGTTGGTAGTGCTTTCTACTATTTTGTCTTGGCGAGAGGGGGCGGGGGGGGAGGGGTTGGGGCAAAGCGGTTGTCGGCGAAGAGAAGAGAGTGAATGTGAAAGTTGTCTGGGGAGTGGAGATTAGCCCTTTCTGACTCTTGGGTCAGGGGTGTTTCCCAAAATACTGAGTCAAAACTTTCGCCAGAAATAAAAGAGAACTCGAGTGTTGAACGGAGATAAGCGGCGTGTTTAACCACACCACATCTGTTTATTGTAAGGTTTAGAAGTCATCTGTAATATTGCATCTCTCCCATTTATATAACACGCCGCACAGATCGCTTTCAGAATTAAAGCTAATGCAAACTGAGAATTGTCATCTTCGAGTGATTTTGAAAGGTAATCAAAACGCCCATAGTGTTAAGGCAACACTTTCTGTAAATGAATATTTTCTCGTCATAAAATCTATTCGTGATTCATAAATAGAGGTTAATAATAATAGATACTAAGGTAAACAATGCGCTGACACTATCCTGGTGAACTGTTAAGTACATTGAACCTATACATTCGTCCTTATCAAGTATAAAAATGTACATGTGTATATATACACACTGTATCCGCTGAAGTAACGGAGAATTTATTCAGAATAAGTAACACTTGTTTTGTGAGTCTCGCAGAAAACATGTAAATGGCGCACGTTCTAAAATGTTAATAGTCTTCAAAACCCATATTTAGTCACGATAGTTTTCGAGTGATATCTCGGCACAGCAATCAATTATGAAAATAGATTTTATTAAACATATTCCGAATTTGTTTAGGCACATTTCATTTAATAACCATTCTTCGCTATACATAATACAAGTAAGTCTGTAAGGCTATTTGTAAAACAATACCCTAGCTAGTCCCAGTGTTAGGGAAAAGTTGATCTGGTAATGGCATTTTGTTTTGAACAGCTGTCTGACTTGTTGCTTGCTGTTAAAGTAACTTCCCTCATAAGGTATGGTGGCACTGAAGCTGAAAGGAGGTCCAAATGGCACATTTATAATTAGATTGCAAATTCAGCAGATTGTGCCCATACTACAAGGCTAAACTGCAAAGTCTGGGATCTCAATAGAGGCGTCTTAAAAAGAGACTCCACTCAGTCTTGGGTAATTCTCCTTTCACATTTTTCAATACCTGCAGCCAAAGGCAATGAACAGCGGGGACAGTTGATTAAGACAGTATACATTTCACATAATAAACACCTACGAAGGAACTATGAGGCTAAAGTTTGGAATTAACAGCAGGAGAGTGATATTTAAATTGTTGACTGGTATAGACTGCGCAACTACAACATGCTACTAATTTAATTCATATTTTATATACTATTATAGAAAGGGGTGCAACTTTAAATAACATTTTCATATATTTTCCATGTTTTGACAATAAAATGAAATGTATTTTAATGTAGCACAGTGCTTTTTAGAGCATCCACATTAATTTTATTTTACAACGTGACATTTTATTGTGTATCAGGCGGAATACATGCTGGATATTAGGATAGATTTTAGTAGTCAGGGCAATCCAGGAACAGCTACAAAACTAAGATAAACAGTGAACAATTTTGAAATGATTTTAATTCTCCAAATGGACGGCTCAATTGTATTGATTACTGCTGGCTACCGTCCTGTTCAATCAAGGCCTTTTAAAAGTAATAATCCAGTTTCGCATATCACTGTAACCGGGGTGACCTGTGATCATTTACAAATCGACCTGGATTTCAATATCTCTTACATTTCAATTCTAAGCCAAACGGCGTATATAAATATTGTTAAAAAGAGTACAGTGCACCCACTTTGAATGAACTAAAGTGCACCAACATCATTACTGTTTGTTCAAGGAACGTATCTAATTTAAGGCACAAATTGAACTTAATGAGAATATGATTCAAAGGCAAAATTGGAGAGGGACCATCAGCAAGGCGCAGTTTAATATCCTCGTCATATTATACATGGAATGAAATGCTGAATAATTTAGCGGTAATGGGAATTAAAAGGGCAGTAACCTTTTGAAGTTTTAAAGTTAAAAGTAATCTGCTAACGGTATTTATTATTAACTAGCAGGACATAAACTAAAGCCCTTTTGTTTTTGATTTCTGTAAATATGTCGATTTAATCATTTGTTAAAGTCTATGGTTTATAGATCAGTTGCGCAGAGACCTTGCATTAATTGGTGTTGTGCATGCGCCTTTAATAAAAAGCTGTCATTCAAAATGACTCCCAGCTCTAACTAACAGTTTGATTAATTATCGCGATCGAAAGTGAATACTTTTACTGACAGTCTTAGGGCGAGAGTCGCACTAGGTTAGAATGTCATCTAACAATTATTTAACACAATTAATGTCATCTGATGGGGCCTAGGAGATGTCAAACTGATGTATCAAAATAAGCAAAACACAATTATTTAATGTTAAAAGGGGATGGGGAGGAGGCGTGGGACTATTTGTCCAAAAGTAAGAAATCTTCGTCCAGGTTTGCCATTGAAATTAAAATGTCACCACTGAGCCGAACATGCCATTCCCCCTGATGTGCTCACCAGCACTTTTGGGGTTAATTGACTTTCTGCATCGCTAGACACTGAAGCCGGACCGGCATAATCCAAGCTATTGTAGGTTCGTTTTACTGCAGTTAGTTCAGGTCAGACGGCTAGGTTTGCAAGTTGCCTTTGCGGTGTTTACTTTTAAAATATTTTCACAGTTTGAAATATTTCACCTGAGGTGTACAATCGGAGCCCATGGTTCTCCACGCCAACACCCCCTCTTCCCAGATTCCACCCACAGAAGGCCTAGGATCCCCCCCTTAGTCGAACGCCTGGGGCCACTTCTGTCACAGTAAACTCTAAGAATTGCAGGTACTGGCGCAATCAATTTCTTTTCCTTTGACGGAAAAGTCGGCCCCACCTATGTGCATCCGAAGTGCCTTCATTTGCAACGCCCATTCAAAGAGCGCTCACTCCCATCCTTGCCTTTTGTAACTGGACGGAGATAACGACGAGTTTTAACATTAGGCCAGTGAAGGGTGGAAGGGAGAAGGAACAGAATGGAGGAGTGGGGAAATCTTTGGGGTGAAAAAAAGGTTAACGGGAAAATGCAGCATCTTGATGGTCTTCAGAGAATGGTGGAGAAAACGCTATTCGAGGACAGATGCTAAATTTACAAAAAAAAACCGATTAATTTAGAGATATAAAAACCGTAAATGTACCACGGAGAAAGAACATGATCCAAAAAGAATTTCTTCTTCAGATAAATCCACCTGAATAGTCATGAGAAGGGGAGATGTGATAAGATGAAGTTGACAGCGAGAGGGGCAGTAGAGTATGCTGTTAGGCGGGGTTTATAGGGCTGGGGCTCTCTGACAGAAGCTTACACTTCCTATCACAGCGGGTGCCAGTCAAAACAACAGAGCGTGTGGGTCTGAAAGGACAGTGTGGTGCCGGGGCTCTTAAAACCAACCCCGTGTCGTTCACTACAATTCAGCTTTGCGACGTCCGAGGTCTAAGCACAAAGCTTGGACAACCCAACTTCCATCACACATTTGCAAAAATAGAAAACATTGCTAGAATCCAAAGTTGCTGCACTAGTGGTCTTCCCGCTTCACAAAAATGCAGTTATTGAAGAATGTTGGAGAACCTACTTTTTAATTTCACAGGCACTCTTATTGTAGTGCTCTGCTGTGTGTGATTTTGTTCAGGGAGCAGCTCAGAGCTGATGAATCTTCAGCAACGACTGCTATCCTGGACTCGCCGAACGCACAGGAGGAGGGCGCGTGTGGTTTTCGCCACGATTCAGTCGACTGCAAATAGCATAAGCCAGGAATCCGTTCATTCTGCAAGCTCCGGCGAACGAGACATCTGAAGTAGCAGACAACATCCATTGAAAACACTCTGCAACTGGCCCTTGTGTATTAGGGAAAGAGTGCAGGCGACTCCCCACTGCTGTCTGCTCCAGAATCAGGTCATAAAGTTTGGGAAAATACTCATGCACAGTCTTGTGAATTTAAGCCGACTCCATTGAAAATGCAAGAATTTTGGAGTTTACAACGATCAGTTGGATTTTTTTTGCCAGTAGATTCAGTTTAAAAACACACATTATATTACTTGTATACTTGTATTTTAAAATATATTGAGGTTTAGGCAAATTTCATAACACAATATTCATGTATATGTTGTGGGAAAAAAGGGAACAGGCACCAGCTCTGAGCATTTTCTTAGACTTTTCTGATATGTGGTAGAATATGCTCTGATGCCAAATAATGCAATCAAACCTATAGAAATTATTCTTAGAATTTAATCAAAAGCTGTGATCAGTTTCTGTAATCCAAGTTGCTTCTATTCAACCTAATAGTTTAGCATTTTTGTTAGGCTATTGAAATACTATTGAAGAAAACTTGGCTTCATTAGCATATGGAAGTAATTATTTGTTGACAAATCATATTTCTTATTAAACATGCAATGCTCAAGTTTGCAACAGAAGACTAATCATAAGCAAAAACATTAGGTGCACAAATGGAATAATGTTTAATTATTTGTACTCTAGGGAGAAAGTGCCCATTTCTGAAGATGATTTTATATATGTGTAGTCTTGACACGATGCAAATATGCTTCTATAATCCTTAGAGAGTTCAATAGTAATTAACAGACAGATCACAAGGTTGCACCTTGTGCATAAACAGTTATACAGCTGTATTTTTAAATAAAAATCTGCTGTGTTTAGGTATCATTAACTCTTAAGCCTTATATAATCTGTAGTTGAATAGAATATATTGAATTAACAAAAGGCATGATATATATCATTTAGTTATTGACATTTGAGGGCTGAAGCAGTACACTATTGATCCAATAGTTGCAGCCTGATTAAGAGTGTGTTATAATGCACAAATTTGTAGCTTGAATATTATTACATTTCTGAGGTCAATTCTGTAAACCAGGTGCCAATTTTTCAGGGTATAGACTGAAAGCTGTGGTCACTATTAACTAGACAATGTTTATTTTGAGCTAAGAATTCTTTTGACTGGTAAAGGCACCAACCTGTCATTTATAGTGATGAATAGCTTATTTTTGCTCATAGGAACACCCACTGCCGTGTATTGTCTGTTGGAGTTAATGTGCAGTAGTGAAATTGACTTCTATTTCTGAAAAGAAATAAGCCTTCTTCTGTCTGATTAGGGCTTTAATTCAAGTATCGTGTAAAATGAAATACAGAGATCAGTGTTATCACTGGGATTTCAGGAAAGTGCAGAGGTGGTTGTATTGTGAAAATATTTTCATTTGAACTAGAAAGCCTTAATGGTACAATCATTATAACTTTTGACCTTCTAAGCAGGTTATATTTGGAAATAAACAAATGAAGCTGTTAAGCTCTAGTGTCAAGTATTGTTCTTATGGATCTGTTCTTGGAGATTGGAGCAATTTCAGATGATCAATTAAGTGTATTACATAAAAAGCATATTTGTGCAACATTAGATTATATTGGCCTAGATCTTATTTTTTTTTCTTGTCTATCGGTATCAAAGAAGAAGATGACAGTGCTGATGATGTTATAAACCAGATACATTTCATGCCTGACAATTCTCTGGTTTTTGGGAATATATATCTAGGGAATCCTACTGCTATAGCCCATACAAGGACTATGATCTGGTATCTTGCAAATTGCTAGACTTGATAACTCAAAGCAACATAGTCATGCAGGAGTTATGGTCATTGTCATGAGTGAAACATTAAATGTACCGGATGGTACATTCTTATGTGTTTTTCATCTAGTTCATGGCAGTTGAGTGACTACATATTTTTCCAATATTCTACCCTCCTCTTCCTTTGGCCACATTTGATACAGTAGACGTTTTAGGTACTAGTCAATATTATATAAAATATGTGAGTAGTGGCGGGTGATATATAATGTCTACCTTGTTTTGATCAGTGCAGCTCTAGACAGTACATTTACCCAGAGGCATTAAATAGCTTGAAATCACTTTTTTATAAGCTTGCAATAATGATGTAAAATCATTAATCATTCAGTGTGAACACCATTGTGCATTCATACCTTGAAAAGACTGACAGCTAAAAACTCTCGTATTTGATTAAGAATATTCTTGAATGTTACATTATATTCAAATTGTGAAAATTAACAGATGCATTGAAATGATTTCAAAGTACAATCTGAGTTCTAAATTTGGTTATAAACTGTAACACAGATTAAAACATTATTTGAACCCGTTGAATGCCTTGTGAAGAGTAATTTCACTGATAAGCTACAATGTTCATTTATGTTGTAACTCTCCTCTTAACTCTCTCTGAACTCTGTGCCTTGCTCTATCACTCTCTCTTTCAAAAGCCTTATAAAATCAAGCCTCTTAACCCCATCTTTAGCAGCTCGTTAACTTTTCTCTTAAGTTCTATGTATTTATGAATTTTCCCCATGTGAAATAACCTTGGATACACTTCTCCGTTAAAAGTGATATGTAAAAGAAAATTATAGTTATGATGGGTAACATTCCCATGAAAAATAATTGGCACTATTTTCCTTGAGCTCAATGTGTATAGGCTGAGGTTATTGGGCGTCTGTCAAATTTTAATTAACCACTGAACTCAATGTAACTATCCCAACAGCACTCTAAATTAATGGTTTAACATATGTTGATATTTAAAAAAGAACTCATCTATTTCCAACAGATTGATTAAGCCTTTTGATAATAAGTACATAGCAAGTTGTTGTGACGTAGCTGACAAGATTGGTTAAGGCCATATCTCTGTTGTCCAAATTAACATGTAGTTAATGCCTTGTTAATGGCCTATTTATCATTGCTTAAATGTACATAGTGATCCATGGTTGGTGTGAAACTCTACCCTAAAATGTCACATTAAGTGCATCCATAAAAATACTTGCTACCTTAACATGATTGTGCCTTAAATTATATCATTAGCCTGCAACAGGTACTGCTCTATGCTATAAAAGAGAACACCTGGACCAGTATTAAAAAAAACCGGTCATTTAAAAATTCTGTTACCTGTGATGATAGGAGTAATAATTGTGAGCAATCTCATTGCACAGACAGAATTTCATGGCCTCTTGTGTGAAACTAATTCCACATGTGTCCAGGCTGGGATGCCATTGGGTCTCCAGATTGCAGAAAAAGTTTGTCCTATCAACAGCTTCTTTAAAGTAAAATGAACCTCTCTGGCTGTTGGGCTAGTTAAAATATGTTTGCAATGAAGTTCTTGGCTTCAACTGAGAAAAGAGAGCAAGATATATTGTACATAGTGACCATTATTCATCTGATCTTGGTCTCCACTTCTCCTAAATGCTTGTTACCTCTCACCAACTCTTAGTTATTTCCAAGGAAAATTATAATGTAAATAAAACTTGGTCAGACGCTGTTTTGAGGGTAGCGCATGTACCCTCACATATTCATATGAAATTAACAAATGACTTTTCCTGTTGTCCTGTGCAATATTTAACCCTAAAGTGACTTTAAAAAGAGATTATCTGATTGTTATCTCATTGCAGTTTACAGGATCTTGTAGTATTCATATTGTCTGTTGCAATTCCTACAACATTGTGTATTCTTTAAAAAAAAGTTATTAATTGTCTGCAAACCACTTTGGGATGTATTGAGGCTTGAAAACTACCCTATAAATCCACATTACTTTTCTTTCTAATTTTAATTGTTTCAATGTTAGCAAAGCAGACTCTCCCACTGACTTTCTATAACATTAAAGCTGAGTGGTTTTTGCAAATGAATGGAATTCTGCGCACATAGTAACATGCACGCAAAGAGTTGTTTCATTTTTCTCTGTTTGTAGAACAATATAAGACAGGTACTATAACTCATGACTGTTGATCCATTATTGTTCAATGCAGGTATTAGTCTCAAACTGTGTCTACACTAAAAGAGGTCACACTGTATATAAAATCAAACAGAAAATGATATATTCAAGTATACAACATTGGAACAAAAAAATTGAATTTGTGTGCTGGTTTGACAATCTCACAATGTGTACTGAATAGGAGTAGGCAATTGTGTAAACACTTGGAGAGTGTTTTCAGTTCAGATCTCAGTATGGTGTTGCTTGGACAATTTGCCACTGGCAGCATCCAGGTTGTACTCTTGTCATAGCCATCAACATAAAGAAAGTAAACTGCATGCCTCTTGTGGTGTCTGCGAAACAAATATCCATGCATCACCAGACTGCCTTTAGACAAGAGTGTTAAATTCAGTATTGCGTCCATATTGCACCTCCAAGTAAGTAGCACAGTGAGAGCCCAAACAGGGAGCTCAGAGCTCATTGGTCTTAAGTCTCTCATTTGAGTGCAACTTTCATGTCAACTTTAACCACACCATAAAAAAACAGCATTACTAAGCTGTACTAGAGTGCAACCACAAGTGTAAACAGCATGAAGGCTAACAGACATTGTTCTAAGCACCAATGTTGAAACTGTCAGTGATTTATTTCACAGATACATTTTCTGAATCTAATACTGCTCCAAGGAGGCAATTCTTGCCTCTTTGGCATTAGTGAGGCTTAATTTATCAATACACAATTCAGCTGTTAAATAAAGTTTAAATATTTCCCTTTACCACAGTAAAGGCCCAGCTTGCAGTCTGGAATTCTACCCAATGGAATCACTATTCGTGCTTTTATTATTTTTACTGTTTCTCCTTTCACTCACTGTAACTGGTAATTTCAGGGATCCTTTGAAGGTGTTTAGTGATGATTAGTACAGTTGAGCTTCGATAAATGCTTAGGTATTGTTAGTTACATTTTAATGTTAAAAGAGAAGTGATTTTGTGCCCTGGTGTTCTGTACTTAACATTAGGTATGTGTTTATCTATGGCTGACTGTGCTATGTATCAGTTTGCATAGTTTTAAAAATTTAATGTTTAGGCCTGGAATGTTAAAAACTGTGCAGACCAACACTTCACACCTTAAAAAGGCAAAGCCCAGCAATGGTATTTTATCCTGTTGCTGCGTTTTGAAAGGAGCACAGTTCAGTGTTTGGAGGCACTGGAATGCCATTTACTTTATTAAATTTGCTGTAAGAGCAGGCACTAATGCTAAAATAATAAAAGCAGACCCATTTTCCTCATAAATCCTATCTAAAAATATAATTGTGCCTTTTGGAGCTTTGCACCACGTGGCTAAATGATATACTGTATCTAATCTACATATCTTTGTATGTCTAGTAGCTAATAAATTCCTTCAGCAATGAGATGTTTTTAATAGGGCAAAATGCACTTTCCTTCTTCATGAGCATTCCATCCACCATAGTGTTAAATAATTCTATTAGCAGCTAGTTTATTACAATAACAAGACAGTGCTGTGAGCCGTGTGTTGATAGAGTTCTATCTTACAAACACGCAAGTATGGATGTATTTTAGATCCATTCTCAGCCCTCCTACATCACCACTCAATTTAAATATTCCTCAGCACCCTCCCAATAAAGTTGTAACATGATGTCGTTGAAATAGAATAATTTTCTTCAATTGAATAAAAATAGATACTTGCATTCACTTTTAGATCTTTTACTTGTGTTTTTATTTGTAGACTCAAAAAATAAAACTGATATATTTCTCATACCATACCATGTACTAAGTATTATATTTTAAGAATACTTCTGCAAAAAGTCCACAGGTTCAGTATTTCTGCAAATGTTTGCAAAGAAATAGTTGCTGCTGAACATTAATATGAAGGTAATAGAGGGAATATTTTGTGTCAGTTCACATTTCATAACACCAAATTAGGCAGAGACAGACACAAACGATAATATTTGCACAGATACAATATTAGGAGATTATTTATGTTGTATTTGGTTTAGGGCAGAGATGGATAATGTGCATAAGACTCCTGATCTATTTGAACATGATACACCTTTAAGAAAATTTGACCTTTATCATATGCACATTTGTGTAATTGACATGGGGCTGTTATCTGGACTTTGTTTCAGTTTGATAACGAAGCAAATCTCAGGTTTTGATGCCTGCGTGTCCAAAGCTTCAAATAACTTATTTTAAAAACATAATTTAAATGTTGCAAGAGCTTTCTTTAAAAATGACAGAATAGGCTTGATACAAATAACTTAATTCTTTTAGCTGAATGGCAATTTGCAAATGTATTACTACTTATTCAATCTAATATATATTTATCTTAGTATTTCTTAAATGTAGATTTTTGCTTTCAGGTCATCATATAAAATGTACACTAAATGCCAGCATTGTAACGCTTATTTTAAATTCAGTCTGTTTAGGTTGGAACTAAAACTGGGCTAAATTTTCACATTTAATTTATAGAGATGTTGGTCTTAATGCAAAAAGAGTAAATGACTTGGATCTCACTGGGAAAGAATGTTCTATTTTTGTTCTCAGTGCAGCCACATTTTTACAATTATTTTGTGCAGAATGAGGGTTTTTGATATATCCCATTCAATTTATATATTTTCATTAATGAGATGAGAGTTCTTTCCTTTACATCTCAGGTCTTTTTCTACTTTTTGAGTTTAATTTATTTCATCCAGGGCAAGAGGTCAATGATTGTATGTTCTTTTCTGATTTTAATTATTTCACATTTAGTCAACCGACATCTCTTCCTAACATGCAGCTTGAAAATGGAGGGATGAAGTTAAATAAAACAAAAATCAGATGATCCAAAAGGAAGCCAAGTATCCCACACCAGCCTGACATTCTCCTGCCCACACATACCTGCAATGCTAACTTCCTAGTGTCTGGACAGGAAAGGTTGAAAATACCTCCTCGACAGCTGCTGGTGCAGAATCTGCACTTGTGTCAGCAATCGGGTCAAACTGCGTTGGCGCAAACAGTGTTAGTGTTGTTGTGCCAAGCCAAATATTTTGCCCACTGGGTTTTCAAGTGAAATGAAATGAGAAGTTTTAATTGAAAAGAAGAATTTCTGTTTTCTAGCCAAAATTTGTGTGGCGGTTTAGTAACTCGTAGATAATTAAGAGCACATATTCTTGGTTAACCCCTCCAAGACTAATGCAGCTGATTTTCCTGAGAACCTAAACAAAATAGAGGCCTTTTGTTGTAAGCACAAATGAATAAAAATTGAAACAATTTCTCTCAATTCCCCGTTTTCTCCTATCATTTATTGATAGCAACCAACTCACATTTGGGTATAGATCCAAGTAGAGGCTTCTTCTGGTTTCCTGTCCACATTTGATATGTAATTCCATGGAGTAGGGGTCTTTTTACCTTTCTGTTGACTGGTAACCAGATGAGACTGTAAGATATAGGAGCAGAAGTAGGCCATTTAGCCCATTGAGTTAGCTCCACCAATCAATGAAATCATGGCTGATCTGATAACCTTTAACTCCACTTTCCTACCTGTTTCCCAAATCTCTTGATTCCCTTACTGATCAAAAATCTGTCAATTTCAGCCTTGTGTATACTTAACAACCAAACCTTAAGAGCCCTCTGTGGTAAAGAATTCCACAGATTGACCACCCTCTGAGAGAAGAAATTCCTCCTAATTTCTGTCTTAAATGGAAGACCTCTTATTCTGAGATTATTCACTCTGGTCCTGGACTGTCCCACAAGGGGAAATAACATATCTGCATCTCCTTATTAAGCACCCTGAGAATCTGGTATGTTTCGTAAAGTCAGATAATTGCCAATTGATCATTCATCATGTAGCATGGTTCATCTGACTACATGGAAAATAAAGTTGGATGGGATGTAGCATGGGCAACCAATTAACACCTGTCCATAGCAGTGCTTCTCCCCCAGCATGTCTTCTATCTCCATTATATTAAAAAAGATCTTCCAATGAGTTATTTGACAATAACAGTTTCAAGGATGAACTCCATCATTAACCAGAATTCAAATAACTTATTATTCACCAGGAGTGACTAGATTATAACCAAGATTGAGAATCTTCCAGGTTCTTTTTTTATCTTGGGGATTGAGCAGGTATCCTCTTACTTTTGATGCTGGACTGCCAACATTAATGTTATTAGTTTATATCTCACCATAGCCATTTATGAAATTGACTTCAATAAAGCTGGTAATTTAGGGATTAGCACTAAAACAATCAATAATATCACTTATGTTTTCTGGAAATAAAACGTTCAAACTCCTATCTGATGGTGTCTACGCAAGGTTCCAGTACTACATCACACAGGCCATTTTTAATCTCCTCAAGATAACTTAATGTTGCCCACATCCTGACAAACATTCAGAGACCTAAGGATCCTTCCTTTTTGTCCCAAATCACAAAGTGCCCTAAAATAAGTGGCTACCAGAATATTGTCCATTCAAAACCAATCCAAGCTTTTGCATTTACCCCACTACCTTGCTAGCAGTGGAATATGGCCACCTTATATGGCCTTAGCCAATGTTACCACATCTTGAAGGAGTGTCCAATGACTTGATCGCTGACATAATGACATCATTGTTTTGCTACTTCCATCTGTTGCAAATTAGTTGTTTTAAATCACTGCTTTAAGTTGCATACACTACCATGTTTGGGGCAGAGTTGAAGAAGTTTTCCATTGCATTTTCCTGTGTTATACCTGATCTAGGAGATTTTAATGCTATTGATGGGGCCCCTGAAAATGTTTTAAATGCAAACTGTTCCAATCCCCAGACCTGACCTAATCTAAGACTTGCATTATAAATATTTGTACTGCAGTTGATATAATGCTTGTATTAGCTCAGATTTTCTTTGCTGTCTCAGAGACCAATAAAGGTTACAGGCTGGGCTTCAAGTACAAGTTTTTGAAAGTGTCCCTTGAGTCCTTAATTCATCAATACAGTTCCTCCACTTTTCAAAAGTGCCAAGTCTTTGTATTTGTATGACAGAACCATACCAAGCAATTTGCTGCCAAATCTACAATTTTGAGTAAAAGGTGAATTTGGCACCAGTGTTCAGATGGAATATACAATTGGCAGTTAATGCAGAAATGCATTTGTATTTTCTATGTTCCAGCAAGTGCCTTGCTTGATGCTAGCAAGTATGAGCCACTAATTTTTGTTCAATGTAGGATTGCTACAATGCATCAAAGTTTAAGTTAGTGGGCCTCTTATGTGATGAGACTACTGCCAACACTCAGCCATTGAATGGGATGTGCCTTTTGTGATATCTAAGAAAACACTGCATTGTCTTTGAGGGTGATACTCTAAAGTAAATTGTTTGCCAAACAGATTTTGATTGCATGGATCCCAAATCTGGGTAATACTGCTTTTTGACTATACTGCTAGTTGCATAGCTATAGATGAAGATATTGATTGCTCAGCCAGCACAGGAACTGAACAAAAGGGTTCAATACATCTATAGAGGCATGTAAAAATAAGAAAGAAATCTCCAAAATCAACCAAAGTTAAATTGTCTAAGGAAAGAAAGAAGTGAGACCACCTGGTTTACTGAAAATGAATACAGAAATACTTGTGAATTTCTGTTCAAGTTATGGAGATAAAACAACCTACAGGTTTGACTATTAGTTAGCAACCTTAATAAATAAGAACACTTGCCACACTCCAGTTAAGTTCTATACACTGTGACCAGGTCTTGAGACACAATTTCACATTACCAGCAATAAACCAGATAAGCATGACTGTACCTGAAGCTGTGTGAATGGACTGTTCAGGATGGAGAGCATTTCCATATCAAACAGCCACATGTGCACGGCAGTACAGTAATTAAAATGCAGTGGTTAAGTCTGTCTGTACTGGCATTGAGATAGAGCGTTGTTGAAAGTGACTGCAGTGTGCAGGCGGTTACCCTGCTGCATTTTTCTCCAAATACACTTATAATTTTCTACAAACATTAATGCTGGTCCACGCTCTTCTGTGGCTGACTTGCTTACAATCCAAAACCATTCAGAGTTGAAAGTATTTTTCTGTATCAACCCTCTCATTGTGGGTTTGTGCATTGACTATTTTTATTCTGCTTGTTTGTATTTCTTTTCGCTAAATTAAAATGAGACCATTTTCTGGTCGTGTTGAAAGAGTTGTTTCTTTTCATTTGATTTATTCCCCTTGAATTCCCCCTCCCCATTTAGAAAGTACTGGTGTGTTATCCAATTACTGTTACTGGTGTGTGGTGTGATATCATTGATATTATAAACAGTCTGTGTCAGACTTACTGAATGAAGGAAATCAGTTCTTGGTTACTTCTTGAAGAAAGGACCTAAATGTTGTATTTAGTGGCATGAAGTACATCACTTGAAGGGTACTAACTGTACAAGGTTAAACCATAAATAAAAACACTAAGATATATATAAATACAGTTTTCTGTTTTTATCCAGATACTTTATTTTCATTACACCTTTTAAAAAAAACAACTAATGTCTCTTATTACTCAAAAATTAATTCACTGAGGCGAACCCACCAAATTGTACTGTATTTAGAACTTATGAAGTGATTCTTTTAAAAGTACTTAATGGTAACTGATTGCAATTAACTATTACCCAAAGTCTCTTGTTTTAAAAAAAAGTGATTTCCAACTGAATCTCTGTTATAATTGGCAGAGAGTTTAGTTCGTGATAAAAAAAACTGCAGTATGTAGTTCCCTCAGTGCATGCTTTTGACTGTCAGCTGTATTTTTTATGTGGAGGATGGGTTAGCAAATTAGTTTCAAGAATTTTGCTTTTATCTTCAAATCCTTGCATAGACATGTCCCACTCTACCTCACTGCCTTCTCCATCCCTTGAGTTAAGCTAACTTGTTGCTCATTCCTTTTGCTCCATCATTTGTGGCCACTCTTTCAGTTACTTTATCACACACACACCAATTTCTTCTATTCTTCCCTTTTGCTTATTGTCTGTCATTTTTGTATTAGTTAATGAAGATGTTTGAATCATTTTAACATGTTAAGTGCCAGGAAATGGGAACTGTTATTAGCATGACTGGCATTAACTTTAATAATAACTAATGTTGTAAATAAATATTCTTTTATCAAATAAAATTACTTGATTTACATGAATGATGTCAGCAGAGGAGTACTAATGAAGTGCTGTGGTTTGCTGTTCATATGTGACTAAACTAGGAGTGCTTGCTGTCTCAAATAGAAAACTGTTCTTTTTCTCAGTCTTACTATTTGTGTGAGCGTAAAATTCAAGAAAACCAAAGCCCAGTTAACTATTCTGTGTAGGCCTTCACACAGAAAGTGGGAACAATTTGACTCTGGCCTGGCGTGGAATGTGTAGTGATAATTGTAACATAGTGCATCATGCACGAGATAATTATTTTCTGATATGTTTTATAAATATTATGCTTTGAATGAATTCTAAATCCCTCACTTGGAGCCATTCAATATAAAGTAACATCTTTATAATATTCTGTCAAATACTGAAGCTAGCAATGATAAATACTTTCAGATCCACAGTGCTATTACGTGTCTGTAAATGAGCTGTTGCCTGGCCTGACCAAGAGAAAGAGGAACACAAATTTTCTTACCTGAATTTAGCTGACAAGTTGCTCCTCTGTAAGGGAATGTCTCCACTTCTCCCTGACATCCAAATGTATGATTGTTTCCAAACATTTCTTTGAACAGTGGCAGTACCAGAGGTGAGAGGAAGGAGTTTGTTAACTTGATCTTATAGTTTCATGTCTGTGTGGAGGAAGCACATCATTAACACCTAACCTTCAAATATAATTTTAACATAATGTACTCACACAGTTTACTGTGGAGAAATGGATGCAAATTAGTAAAAGGAAAACTAGGAGGTAACAGTGAGCATGGTAAGACTTGATGATAGAAAAGAGGCATGGAGGCTTTTGAGAGGCAGATCCAGACCATAGGTCCAACATACGTGAAGGCTTTCGAAGATGGAACCCATGGAAAGGTTGTGCACAAGTGGTTGGTGTCAGAGGAATTAAAAAGCAAAAACTAGAATGCAGAAACTGAGGAGGCTGATGAGGCCGTGAAGAAGTTTTGAAATGACTCAGGTTTTGAATTCTGTATCTTGGGAGACATGGGTTGTTGGTGAAAGTTGACAAGGATGTGGGATAGGTCAGCTATAATGCTGGATGCAGATGGCAGAGCTTGTTATGTGTTAGAATTTATTTCAGGCGTGGCTGTATCTCAATTTGAGGATGCCAACTTCTCAGAGTTTTCTCCATGGATCTTTATGTGACCGGACAGGCTGGTCCTCAACCCACAAACCTTTCAACACATAGGACATCCGTGAGGCACTGGGGTCTACATTGCTGGATTTGCTTCCTTTTCTTTCCTTCTCTACCATCTTTCTGCTTCATGATTTAAACTTTTGGACTCAAACTGCAATGCAACTTAACGGATAAGCTGCCAGTATTTGGAACGATTGGTAACAAACTTCTCCATTCATTAGTGGCAATGCTACTGCAAAGCTTCAAGGAGAGCTTCAGGTGTCTTCGAAGTGTCTTGTTTGTCCTCTCCTGGCGTGTTAGTCATTTGAGAGTTCAGAAGAGAAGACTCTGCAAGGGAGACACTTTTCAGCCAATTATACAGTATCCAGTCCATTAAAGTTAATTTTGTAGGAGTTTTGCCTGAATTTTTGTAGAGTTGGCTTCGACAAGGGCTCTAGTGTTTGACAGTCCTCCCATTGAATCTGGAGAATTTAAGTAATGTAGAATTAAGGAGGTGAGGGAGCAGTGCAGGCATTGAAAAAATTGGAGCCTGAAGGGAAGGCAAGTATGGTTGAGATTTAATTGGTATTGGGGTACAGTGAGAGCAGAAGGATTTAATCTGTGGTAAATGTTCTTGGGGATATTAAGGAATTGAGTTTGAAATTCAGTTCAGCTTGAGCACTGTAACTGTGAATCTTTGGGTTCAGCATAAGTAAACGTTGAGAAGGAGTATGGGGGCACAGTCAAAGTAACAGAAATTTTGCAAGAAATCAAAGTGGAGCGGCATGGTGGCTCAGTGGTTAGCACTGCTGCCTCACAGCACCAGGGACCTGGGTTTGATTCCAGCCTTGGGTGACTGTCTGTGTGGAGTTTGCACATTCTCTCTATGTCTATGTGAGATTTCACCAGGTACTCTGGTTTTTTTCCACAAAAATGTGTGAGCCAGGTGGATTGGCCATGGTTCATTGCCCTGTAATGTCTAGGGATATGCAGGTTAGATGAATTAGCCATGGTAAAATGCGGGGTTACAGGGATTGGGTGGGGGCCACTGGGTCTGGGTGTGATAGTCTTCAGCAGGTTAGTGCAACTCAATGGGCTGAATGGCCTCTTTCCATAAAGTAGGGATTCTATGATTTTATGATCAAGCAGGATGGCTTTGAACTCACCACTGTTAATTTGGAGAAAGTTCTGCCTCATCTATGATTTCCTGTCAAATAGTAATGAACCATATTAGGGGAAAAGAGAGAAGTAGCTTGGGTGGTATCAGTTTATAAATCAAAGTTGACTAGAAATCTATTGATAATGTTACCGAGGGGCAGCATGTAAATGGGATTAGAAAGGGTGAAGGTTGTGAACTTGATGAATAATTCCAAAACAGTGTATCAAAGCATTGATGATGCATCAACTTCAAGCTGAAATGGTAAATGTCAAGGCTTCTAACTTTGCTTGCTTGCCAAAGTAAGTAGTCTCACAGAGACATTGTCAAAGAGTTAATTATTAGTGGATCATATCAAGCGAAAGTGTCCTCTACAGTTCATCAATGGCTCTGTTGCTAAGTACCTTGGCCAAGTGAAACTGAGCCCAGCAGGCCAGCAAGATCCCAGATTCAATTCCGTCTGTGGAATTGTACCCGGCATAAGTTAGCACCTTCAAGGGAGGAAGAGAGAAAACTGACAAAAGTGTGGCCTAGGCATCTTGCCCAATGAGTATTTGAACAGGCTGAATACTGTAAAGAGCTTATCAGCATCTCAGCATCCTTTTTGGTGAAGGATAGCACCTCACTGCTGAGACTTTCCGCTTATATGCAGATATTTAAGTCACTAAGACCACATCTCATTCAAACTCTTACGTTTTGCATTGTAGTTAAGCAGCAACTACTGGTTTACATAAATTTGACATTCTTAATATCTTTTGCAATTGTAATAACATCCTTTGAATAAAAAGAGGCAGACATTGTTAGCATCAGTAGGATCTCCTTTGAATGTAAAAGTTTTAAAATAATGGGTTTAATGCCAATATCGGCCTGGCTTATCAGTATTGTACTTACATTATGTGGCATAATCCTTCCCACAAATATCCATACTCTGAGGGGCCATTTAGCAGTTACTGTGCAGCTGTTACACAACGTTTTAATTAACTCTTGCCCCTTTCTCGTAATATTGTGGTAAAACTGCCTGAAACGACCTGCACATTACTTATTGCAGACATTGCTGAATGATGTGAAGCTACCCTTCACTAACAGCAATGCAAATTCATGGGGGAAACATTATTAATGACACACTTTATAACAGGGGCTAGGAATAATAATAAAAGAAAAAAAATCATTTGAACACTTGTGTTCATGCCTCCTGAGAGTGTTTAAAATAATTAGCTTCTTTCCCCTCTTAAATAAGCATTTTTTTTGTCAACGTGTTCTGTTAGCACTCACTCTCAACCCAGCTGTATCAGCCTCCTGGTCAGATTTGACAATGCATCTATCTAATTTCTCCTTGCAAGTTGTGCTGTCTTGCATGTGGGTTAGACGTGAGGTAGGTGCCAATTCACCGCTCTTGTTAGTATGAAGTATAGTGGCTTCAGGAAGCAGACTCCACTTGAGTTGAATGCCCATTCCTTCTTTAAGTGATGAAGTAACCCTTTGAAAACCAATGCCACAAAATTCTATTTTGCAATTTTTTTTTGCCAACAAAGCTTCCTTGTCTGCTATTTTTAAATAAATTCCTATTTGCTTAAAATAAATAGTATGGGGTTTTGCACATGTCTACAAGCAGTCACACATACAGCTCTGCTTTACAAAACCTGAGAAGGATATGTAACTGTCAATATAACTCCACACCACAGACTCAGCATGGAGGAGGTTGAGGACTTGATCAGAGATATGCAGTACAACAATAATGCAGACGTTACTGTGGGAGATCTCAATCTATTCTTACTTTTAACTATATTTCATCTTTTGAAATATTCTTGAAATATTATGGGCCAAATTTTCTGGTCTCTGGATCATCGTAGAATAGTTAAATGACGGAACACTTGCATCGGGACACTGTGGGAGTCCGGACATGTGGAATTGCTTGGCAAATTTAAATATCTTTGCTCCCCAGGACCCTCCACAAATGTCTGACTCTGATGTAGTGTTGGAGACCTCAGACAGTCCCACAGTATTTGCCTCAGAGATGCAGAAAATATTAGACAGAAAAAAAAATGAACCAAATCCTAGTGTAACTACACAAACTCACATCTCCACTTCCCCAACCACTTTTCCCAGTGCTCTAACCACTTGATTATCCCAAACAACCTGATAGTCAGGTCAGGTCAAGTCAACCCTCCAGTCATCCTGATATTCAACTAATTCCCTATCAAACACCCCAATCACCCCTTCTATCCTGTTCCCCAACTAGACATCCCACCCAACTATCCTCTGACCCAAATACCCTACAACCACCCACGTACCCTCCTGACCTGAAAATCACCAAACTATGACTGACCCAACCTGACTATGTCCTCACAAAAAAAAGAACTGCAGATACTGAATATCTGAAACAAAAAACAAAATAGCTGGAGAAACTCAGTAGGACTGGCAGCATCTGTGCAGTGACCTTTCTTCAGCAGTAGCTGTTCTGAAGAGTGGTCACTGGATCTGAATAGTTGACTCTGCTTTCTCTCCATAGATACTGCCAGACCTACTGAGTTTCTCCAGCTATTTCTGATTATCCCTTAGATCACCTGACTACACATTCTCCAAACCAATTTGATGCAACTATCTTCTGATCTGACTGTCTGCTGGATTTGATTGAACAATAATCCAACTACAGCCTTGACTAATCCCTAGCCCAACCAACTATCCCGAACCACCCACTCAACCTGACCCAAAAACATCACTGACCGGACAGGACTACCAACCCCTGACTCTCTGCCCAGCCAGACTAAGCCCTGACCCAATGCAACAGTGGCCCAACCGCAGACTAAACCTGTTACCTAACTACTCACTCACCCACCAACCCACAGAACACACCTTCCACCTCACCCACAAACCTAGATGCCCTTTGCACCCACCAAATCTGCTACTCACTCACCTACCCTCACTACATGCCTACCCACTTGATTCATGCACCCTCCCTGTCCACCTCACTCAGCTACCTATCCATTTATTCACTGCACCCTTCTCGTCCACCGACCTACCTACCTTAGCTAACTGCCTACTTCAATTGTTCCTCACTTATCCATTTACTCACTCACATTCAGAAACTGGGCCCTTTAAAAAAAGCATTGTGCGCTATCTTCTGCTAGACTCTACTCTGCCCTGATGGACCTCACCTCACTAAGGGACACTGCACTGTACACTTATTTGACATCTGGTACGGAAAGAGCTCATGACAGTGTCAATTTGGAAGAACACAGCAGCAGTCTGTGCATTATTGCTGCTGCTCAGAAAATTCGGGGCTATATGTCTTGGGTAATCTGTTTAATGTTTAAACAGATATTGATGATTTGATTGATTGGGTAGCACTCAAGAAAGAATTCCACTGGTTGGTCTGTGTGGCAAAAACCTAAATGCATTGCTGCAATTGTATGGGGGCTTGGTGAGATTGTTTTTGGAGTACTGTGTGCAGTTTATTTTGCTTTATTTAAGGAAGCATATTTGCTTTGGAGGTAGTAAAGCAAAGATTTAGTAGATTGGGCAACTGAGGAACTTGTCTTATCATGAGTGAAATTTTGTGGAGGTGAGGCGGGGTGGCTCTTAGCTTGCATCACCTCTTTTTTGAAAGTTCTGCTACATCTTGTTATGAACGTACAAGCAAGGAACAAGAATAGGTCATCTGGCCCTTCCAGCATGCTCAGAACCTACCTCTTGCTTAAAAATATTTAAAGATTCTACATCCACTGACTCTTGAGAAAGGGATTTCCAAAGACTTGCAATCTCCTGAGAGAAAAAAGCTTCCTCATCTCAGTTTTGAATGAGTAACCCTTTGTTTTTAAACCATGACCCCCCTGGTTTAAGATTGTCCCACAAGAGGAAACAGCCTTTCATATCCACCCAGTCAAGTCTCTTCAGGATTTTATATGTTTCAATTAAGTCGCATCTGACTGTTTTGAACTCCAGAGGATACAGGCCTAGTCTGTATAGCTTTTCCTCATAAGGCAATCTGCTCATTCCAGGTTTTGGTGTAGTGGACATTCTCTGAACTGCTTTCAATGTGTTAACATCCCTCCATAAGTAAGGTGACCAGTATTGTATGCAGTACCCCAGACTCAATGCCCTGCATAACTGAAACATAACCTCCTTACTCTTGCATTCAATTCCCCTCACATTAAAATGTAACATTCTGTTACCTTTCCTACTTGCTGTACCTGCTTCATGTGTTGAAATCTCATACTTTGGAACAGAATACGTTTCTAGGGCTTGTGGCTGGTTTTCTTAGCAATCATTCACTTTGTGCTTACTTGGATATTCACAGCATCCTTCCTTTGCCTTACCACCAAGAGAGCAGGTATGGCAACTGTGCTATGTCAATGAAACACCTATAGAATGTGCAAGCAGATTACGTGACAAACACGTGGAACGTGCTCTAACCGAATTGCTATATCCGAAAGTCCATATGGAGTAGTCCTTAGGTCAGTCAAGGAGTACTATGCCCATTCATATATGGAGGTTGGTCTGTCCTCAATCAGGAAAGATGGTGATGTGAATAGGAAGTACAGAGGGCATGAAGGGATGCAGTTTTGGGGAATGGGGTGGTTCAGAGTCATCACAGGAAGATGCTGTATGTTGCAGTGGGAGTGGTAGACCATGAACATTGTTGGGAGACTGGTGTAGCAGCAGAATTAGAGTGATTATGAGGTAGCAGAGAGAAGTTAATTGCATTTACTCTTGTGGAGTGCAGAAAGTTATTAATCTCTTGTGGTATTGCAGTGCTTTCCTCCAGACCATGAACAACATGCTAATCCAGGTGGGTTGCTTCAGAGCAGATTGGTAGCATTTGATGCTGTGGTCTCATCTAGCAATCTTGGGGAAAGAGAACAGCTCTTTCTCCACCATTCCATCCAACAGGGGCTTCGACATCTTTGTTTGTGAAGCAGGGTGCCAACATAACTTTCTTAGCCCATGTTGTTCTGAATCGAGTAGCTACACACTAAGTGGAGATCCTGGCTTGCAGTTTTGGAAATAGTGTGCAGTTGGCGTTTAAACATGATATCCACAGGATGAATACATAAGGAAGGGTCCTTACATAAGGAAGTTCTGAGGAAGAGTCACCGGACCTGAAATGTTAACTCTGATTCTTTTCTTCACAGATGCCGCCAGACCTGCTGAGTTTTTCCAGCAACTTCTGTTTTTGTTCATGACTACATAGGTCCCAGCATCAGTTGGCAATTCCACTGCTGTTGAGTGCAAGAGGGATGCTGATGCAATACTTAATGACCCAAAGCAGCAGAGTATAGGGAGAAAAGTCACCTGGCCCCATCAGGTCACCGGAAATACTCCATGAAACTCCCCAAAATTGACATGTAGCCAAACTATGTGAAAATTCACCTCATGGTCTTTCCACAAAGAATGCTGTCCATAGGAAATTTACACAGAACTGGTTAAGTTTTCTATACACAAAATGAGTTGTGACATTTTTCCCTTGTATATATTATTATTAGATATCATTATTAGATGATAAAAGCCTGATTTATTTCATCCAGGCAGACACTTAACATGTGGAGCTCTGTTGGGTCACTTTAAACAAGCACTGCACCCTGTTTGGTCAAGTAGATCAAACCCTTTCCCTTTCGTGCAAACTACTGGAATACTTGTAACTCATGGAAAAAGTTTTAATAAGCAAAGAATATTGCTACTAAATTAGGATATTAAGAACAGAAAGATTTATGTACAGAATCCACTCAAAGCCAGAATTTCCAACTTAATACTATTGGATTAAGTTTGTCTGACAGCTTTGGTGTATTTCTTTTTTATGGATTTATGTTAAATATTATTTTTTTCAGTGAGCACATGTCCAATGACTAAGATCCTAGGTCATTCCCTAACATCCTACCCCATCGAGAAAAAATAACTGACTAGAAATCATTCAAACTGCAGCTTGTCCCTGTGCAGAACCCTGGCCTATTGCCCACCCTGGAGGTGTGATCTTGCAATAAAATCTTGCACAATGAATAGATCACTCCATCTGGACATCTTGCATTTTGCTGTGCGCTCTCTTAATCTTCTGCTACTTCAATGTTTAAAAACATTGGCCATTAAATTACATGTGGGACACCATGGTAGGTGTGTTTAACTTGACTGTATGACAGTATGTCTCCACTATCTAAAAGGAAGCACTAACTCATTTACAATAAATTACTCTGGTATCATGGTGGAATTATCAATTTTTCACGAATGGATGAAGAATGCATCCATGGCTAACCTGTGTAGCATTTCAATGCCCATAGCCATGTAAATTGAATTTTTGCATTTCAGCATCAATTTAACACACTTCCTACTTTGTAAGTTAATAGGAAGATTTTGCTGTCATCATGGCAACACTCAGATCAGAAAGTGGCAAAGTATTGTCCTCAATCTCACATTGGAACAAGCTATTCTGCAGTCTCTTTATTCAATGTGCTGCAGAGCCACAGTCTTCTTTCACAACAGTTGGCACATTGTGGAGTTTAGTCCAACATTCAGAAAACCAAATCACCCAAATATGTAACCGATTTGATTAATCCAAGGCTTGATTGCATTTCATTCGGGTCTGCTTAACTTTTGAGTTCATCAACTTTTGTCAAGTCTAAAGCTGGACAGGAGACAGAATAATGGAAAAAGGGTTTGGATGTAAGTTCTGCTTATTTCTACTGAAAATTAATTCAAAATCGGAGATTTCACAACTGGCACCTTCACAGCTTAGTGGTGAGATAAAAATATGGGAGAGGTGTAGAGGAAACAATTTTTGTTTTAATAATCAGAGTTTTGGAGCCCAGTTTCCATTTTAGAAATTTCTGGACTTAAGACTGGACTGGCTGGTCCAAAACCCAGATGAGAATAGATTTTACAGATGCAAGGAAGTGACTATGCTTAGATCATTTACTGTCATGTATAATTCAGTGAGCTGCAGTTTGTTGTTCTGTGAATTTGAATTCTCATTGATGTTTTCAATTACAGATGGAGCAGGGTATATTCCAGTAATCAACAAGGCGCCACATTGTCATTGTGGTGAACAATTACAAGTGAAAGCAATTATAGGCACAGTGGAATCCTCTCATGCACAATAGGTCTGGACAGACAGGGCTGGGGGGTGTGTTGCATGAAATAAGACTTGAAAACTTTGGTCTACTTATGTCAATGTTGAGCACGTGTTTAACAAAAGTGAAACTTGATACCATTTATATCAGGGAGGATACTTCCAGAAATTCTCTTTGGCTAGGTGGGCACATGTTTGGCTGTGTGCATGTATTTGCATCTGCACTTTAAGAAGGTCAAAGTATAATTTGCTGTTTTAATTTCTCAGTGGAATATATAGTAACAAAACAAGATGAGGGGCTTTCATTGCCCATTGAATGGAGATGTTGCCTTATTCTGAAAAATTTTGGTTGGCCCATTTTTGGAAAGTTGCACTTTCATTCGAACAAAACATTGAAATGGCCTTAATTTTGCAATCAGCAGCAAAGCAATGACACTCATCGCTGACCTTGAGGAAAACTGCCCATAAAAGATCCAGCATTCTCTATGGTTTGGTTTCCCATTTTCTCAACAGCTGTTTAAATCTGAAGCCAAGTCAAGGGGAGTTCTTGGTGTGCAGAAACAATGACATCAGCAAGCAGCTAAGGAGCCAAACACATTGAAGCATTAACACTCACAACATACCAGGAAGTTAAAAACAACTGAATCCCTTCACTTTTAATTTAAGGTATCAGATAAATTGGATTTTTTTTAAGAAATGGGGACAGTTTATAATTAATCTGAAATTTGATATCTCACAAATAGGAAACAAGCTTCTCAAGGGCAGTGAGCATGTTTTGTAGTAGTTCTAAAGACATTGTTAAAAACCCAGGCAACATCTCACTCAATACAGTGTAATTTTTAAGAGAGTTTACAATGCTTTATCAGCATAGAAATGGAAATTTTAATCAAATTTGGATTTTATGGGAGATTGCAGGTTGTAGGAACCTTGATTGCATCCTATAAAGGAGCATAGACTCACTGGCAGCTGTTTCTATATTTCCTAGTTATTCTTCACACCTGCAGAATCCCAAACTTTGAGGCCAGTATTGAGCATTGAGCATTTTGCCATCAGCACTACACAAAAATCAGTGTGAATGAGTGCTGGCTGAAGCAGTTTCTAGATTTTGATCCTAATGTGATTATTAGTGATGGCATTGCACACTTCTCAAAGTGAATAGAATTTACCATGAAAATGTTACTTTGAAATCTTCTTATTTATTACAATACCGATACAAGTCTGAAACACCGTACAATAAGAATTGCGCATTCTTGATCAACACTGAGTTTTGTTTTTGTGGGGGATTTAGTTAGTATAAACATCTTGTGAACAGAAATTAAAAAGAAACATTGGGACAATATTATAAGATAACATTTTCAGCGATTGTTATTCCAGTTACATTAAAGAATTTCAAAAATAGCAAGTAAATTCTCTGCAAGAGTTTGAGGATAAGCACCTCTGGGTGAGACCCTTTTAAAAAGCACACTCATTTGGCAATCTTCTGTTAAAGAGGTGCTGCCACCCCTGCAAACCTTTCGTTAATGCTTATTTTAAAATACTTCCCACTTTACAGGACTATTATGTTGCAAATCCCCTCTTTAAAATGCATGAGGAATTTTTAAATGCATTTAAAAAAAACCTTCTAGGTCGATCAGTTTCGTTATGACTGTCCATGGAAAGTGACAGAAATGGATGTTAAGAATTTTATGACAATAGGAATAACCTACTTGTAACCCAGCCATTCTGTTGGAAGCCAACTCATTGTATGAATATGGGACATAAATAAAAATGATACAGACAGATTCTAATGACAGATGAAATGAAAGCATGTCAAATCATGAACCAACCTCATCAATATAATAATTAAGATTTCAGTCCAAAATTATGATTTGGCATGGGATGCCTGTCAAACAGCCTATTCTTGGGCAGACAAAATATTGTCTTAGTTAATGTTCTTTTTACAATTCCCATTAAAAAAAATCCTGATTACTGTTAAAGTGCCCTGTAAGTACCATCAAAATGAAAGCTGTGTAGAAACTTAGATACCCAAAATTTCCTAGTAGATTGCAAAGTGTATGGTCTATTAATCAAAATAGGATCCATGGAACTGGTGATGTAGTGAGTTTCCCATGACACAGCAGTGTACGCAGCACATAAACATAGGGAGCCAAGTAGCAGTTTTATCAGCACAAAAAGAGCCTTTTATCTGAAGATAACTTTTGATGACAATCTGAGATGCCACTAGTAACGATGAAAATCATCAAAGCGAACTGCAGTGTATTCTCATTCATTTCCCCAATATTCCTCCCTTTCCTGGAAGGACTAACTCATGATAAGGTGAAGCACTTCACCATTCTTCACGTGTGCAATCCTAGTTACTGTAAGCAGGTTATCTGGCAAAGCAATCCTGACTCTACACTTTCCTGATGGCTACTCCTACAGACTTTGCAGCAGTAATCACTGGATAGTAATTAGCAGCAGCAACTCTGGTTCATTTTGTTCCCTGTTAATCTTGTGCTGAGGCTAACTGTAACACCCTTACTGTCATCCTAGTGAACTTGACACAAATCTGAAATTAAATTTGACACCTTCCTCATCTCAGTTGAATATTGTGTAGTGCGTTTCCAATGGTCTGCAACTGAAAACTGTCTGTAGTCCAGAAATATTGCATCAACCCTATTTATTCATTGAGCAAGAGTTGTTCATGATTGCTGAATATGGTCTGAAATTAGAATTTTGTTTATAATTTACCATAGTGCACCAGAGTTTAAAGCTTGCTGTGGTGAATTATCACCCATGCAGACACTGAAATGATCCTTTACATCCATAGAATAAATTACAGGGACACGTGTAGAGGCTGCAGTTATGAAGCCGTTTTGTTATTCAAAATAAGATACAGATGGTTACAGTGGTACTGTCAACCAACTCAAACAAATGCAGCAACATTTAAATTGAAGAGTGCTTAGGGTTGGAATTTGGGCTGGTTTGAATCTAATAGGCAAAGTCCCTTTAGTCTGTGTTGTAGTTTGCAGCTACATGTAATTTAAGATGCTTAGATCCAGTCACTTAAAGTGCAATACAAAATGTGGAATAAAACTGTCTGGATAATTAGGTAGTGACTAAATATTTTCGGATAATAAAGAATATTAATTTGTTTCGTTCATTTGGATTCCTAGATATCAATTGAATGAATTCTGATAATACAGAGAAAGATGAATTTCTGATTTAATAATATACATTTCTTACAACTTTCCAATCTTGATTAGGGAGTAAATGGCAAAAAGCACAACAAAAGCTTGAGAGTGAGCATCATTGTGAATAAGAGAGTAAATTATGACCTGTTGAGAAGTGACTGATAGATGTAACAGAGAACAAAGCATACCTGAAGTTTGTGATGAAGAGAAAAATGTATGTTGAGAACCAATTGACAAATAATAATTGATACACAGAAATGAGAGAATAATAGTGACTGTAGGAGGTATGCATAGTGAATGGCAATGAACAGGAATTGTGTGACAGAACTGCCACACTGTAATAATACAGAAATACAAACTTAAATCATTAATTGATGACAGCAGAATATCGGCACCACCACCCCAACACATACAAACACTCACACCTTACTTCACTCCCAGGTATTTTTATATATGTGTAAAAATTAGGCCCTTGTCAATATGGTCAAGGGGTAGGCGTCTTTCATTAATGTATTACAGATAGCTGTGATATTAAACTGGAGGATATATGGTACAACTGATGGCTAATGTTCATCATTATCGTCATCAGGATAATCATGTGCGCTCTACTGAGGGCAGGTTTTTGGGTCATACGTATCTCTATCCTGTACCAAGGAGGTTGGTTAGTTTAGTTGGCAGGTTCACTGGCTTGTGATGCTGACTAATGCCAATAGTATGGGTTCAATTCCTGTATGATGAAAGTCTCACCTTCTTAATTTCACCCCTTGCCTGAGGCTTGGTGACCCTCAGGATAAACTCCCACCAGTTCCCTCTCTCTCTTTCTCTCTCTCTCTCTCTAATGAGAGAGCAGCCCTCTGGGACAATGGTGGCCTGTACTTTTATCCTATGCCAGTCTTTTCATTTGCCATAACTAGCTTCAATTTTCAGCCATCCAGCATTGTTGCCCTCTTCCTTCCTGTCCCTATCTCCCAGAAAATTTCCCTCCATAGTTTCTCTTGCAAGTCTGTTTCTTTTTAAAATGTGTCACACCCATATTCTTTGCCTTTTTGTGTATATGTAAAACAAATTTCTTTGTTCACTCAACACAGACATGTGGCATTTTTATCATGCTCCTTGAATAATAATGTAAGATTTTAATTCTTGTACAGTATAGTGGTTTATATAGTATTTTAACTCTATTTTGTGAGAAAGTTAGAATAAGCTTAAATGCAGGCTTTTTTTTATTTTAACAGTCCTTTAGTGTCATGTAAAAACACCATATTTTGTACAGAAAACAGAAGGTCTAGTATTATAATGCCGCTTTTTACAAATTCCTTTCTATAGTATACACAATGTAGAAAAATTAAGTGGTCACAGAAAACGGTGGAAATATAGAATGTCTAATGAAACTCTAACAGTAAAAATGTTAACCTTGTAAGTATATAGCTACATACCGAATGTCTAGAAATTGGTAAAATATACCTCAGAGATTTGAGGTACACTCAAGGGGGTCAAATAATGGGATAAACAGCATAAGCTTCCCAATTGCACTTTTGCCACCTAGAACCATGATTGTGTTGACAGCTGTGTAACACACTCACAGCCATCTGTTATTCTCTATGGCCTGGAAATGACACAGTGTGATATTAACGTGTGTGTTTGTATGAAATTACTTTGTCTGCTACTTTGTCAGAGCCATTAACCTGGTTA
>NW_025966284.1:0-50000 GCF_021869965.1 Rhincodon typus
TGTGAACTGCATGGATGCTGAAAATCTGAAGAGTAATAAAGGGCTGGAAATACTCAGCAGATTCTCCTGATATCTGTATAAAATACTGGTTAACATTTCAAGCCTGTGGCCTTCACCAGAACTTGAAAATCTTAAGAAATGTAATTGGTTTTCAGCAAAGGGTGACTTGACAAAGAACTATGATCAGGTGAAAGAAGAATTGAATGACAAAAAAAGAGCTATTTTATCATTGATGAAATAAGAAATAAAATAAAAAGATATGCCTAAGGAGCACTGTTAGCCACCAACAATAAGGGAAGAATTGAATCATGTAAAGAAAAGGAAACAAAATGGGCATTGAGATTATGGCCTAAAACTGTTGAACTCACTGAGTGCTGAAGACTGAAGTGCTATTTCTCAAACTTGCAGTGCACTTCAACAGAGCAGTGCAGTACTCCAAGAATTGAAACATCAGCATGAGGCCAAGTGAAGCATTAAAACAACAGGCTACCTTAAGTTCAAAGTCATACTCACAGACAGAATAGAGGTGTGCCACAAAGCTGCCAGCCAATCTGCTTTTGGTCTCTCCAAATGTAGAGGAGATCACATTGACAGCAGTGAAAATAATAAACAAGAATGACAGAAGTACAAATAAGCCTTGGTTATGAGGAGAAAAGATGCAAGTGTTATACTTCCTGCATGAAGCTTATGATCCTTAACATTCAAAGAAACAGAGAGGATTTTTGTTAAAGGGTCAGGTGAATTGAAGAATGAAACTAAACTGTTTTGAGATAGAGCAAAACGGCCAGGATTATACATGAAGTGACAAATGGCATTATGTGAGGTGAGAAGAGCAACATGAAGAATGGTGAATGCTGAGGAGTCACTTGTAATCATGGGTGGATCTAAAACATAATTCCATTAAATTTTTAACTTTTCCCAGTTATAGTGAAACATCATAGGCTTGAACTGTTGACTTTGTTTCTTTCCAAAGATGCACTATAATCTGCTGAATATTTCCAGCATTTTCAATTTTTTAAAATTAAAAATTGAATATATTCAATGACACAGCCGCCACTGCTTGTTGGGAGAAGAGAATTTCAAAGTCATCTTCATTTCAGCATTACCTGGGAGACCTCATATATCAAAATGATGCCCTCTAGTTCTAGCTTCTTCCACAAGAGGTAACACCCTTTCAGCACCTTTCAGCCTGTTGTTAAGCCCCCTCAGAATCTTAATGTTTCAATAAGATCATCCATCATTCTTCTAAACTCCAATACAGGTCAAACATGTCCAACTTTCCCCATGAGACAAACTCCTCTTTTCAACATAGTTAGCCTTCTTTAAATGTCTTCTAATGCAAGTCATGTCCACCTGGAAGGTGAATAAAACTGTACATATTACGATAGCTGTGGTTTCAATACATTTGTAATGAAACGTCCCTGCTTTTATACTCCTTCCCCTTGCAGTAAAAGACTAATGTTCTGTTTCCTTTCCTAATTACTGATTGCATTTGCATGCTGACTTTTGTCATTCATGACGATGAAGTTCCTCTATACCACAGCATTCTGCAATCTATCACTGCTGAAATCATATTTTGCTTTTCATTCTTCCTACGAAAGCATACACCCTCACCTTATCCTATACAGAGCTCCAACTGGCAATTTTCTGCCCACTCACAACCTATCCATATCTTTTTGCCAACTGTTTGTGCCCTATTCACTGTTTACTTTCTTACCTATCTTTGATTCTTTGGCAAATATGGCTACAAAACAGTTGGCATATTCATGCAAGCCATTAATGCAGAACATTAATAGTTGAGCCACAAGGACTGATCTCTGTGGCACTCCAATTGTTATGGTTTCTCAACCTGAAAATCTATCCTGACTCACCGTTGCAATGAGTGATAATTGCCCTCAGTTCACAACTGAAGAAATTAGTGCTTCATAAAGGATTGATCTGGATATTCCATTAGCTAGAGAGTTGTTAGAGCATTGCAAACTGGAATTGTGCATCAGGACCATGAAGAATCCCAGACGCTGCTGACTCCATAAGAACTGTTCAGGAAACTGAAGATTCCAATGGACAATTCCCTTCTATCTGGAGCCCTCTGAAAGAATTAAATAATGACAGAGAGTTCCAGTTCAGTTAAGATAATAGCTACTGAGGAAATGTTAGCCAATTTAAAACCTAGTCTAACTCCTGGGTAATTTTTAAGCCGACCATCCCAACTCTTTACATCACCTCAGAGTCCTGACAACTACTTCCCTGATCAAATCCTCCATCCACCAGCCAGAAACCAACACACGCCCTCTCCTCATCAGACTCAACACTGCCAGCCCAGCAACAATTGCAATGGACCCAATAATCCTGCTTAACTATATCCAAAATCCTTCCAGCACCAACCTGACTCCCACTTACCCCCCCTCCCAACATTGCTGTCAATGCAACTCTTTTAAAAAAAAGTTGATTAGAAATAGAGTTGACAAGCATGCAATATAATATTTGAAAGATGAGCTCCAACCAGGGACAGTACTGTGCACAAAGGTAATACAGGAGGTAACATAAATCAGAAATTTCATAATTAGGTTTGGCGCAGCTGGTATGTAGGAAGTGTTTAAATCTCCCTGAATGGTTCATTTTGTTACGTAGAGTGGAAAGAAATCATATCCAATCCTTGCTGGGTGGTATAAAGAAAATTAATTTCAGCTTGGGTGGCACTTGGGTGCTAAAATTAACTTACATGAAACTGACTGGGTAAAGGTCTAATGTTTATTTTCCAGTTAAAGCCCAAATATCATTACAACATTATTTTGTGATGAAAACGGGATCAGATCACTGTTTTCAGTGGAGTTTATTTCTGCAAAAAGATATCCCCTAGGTTAAAAAAACTCAAAATGATAAATCATAAAAACTCATTTATCCCTGAGGAAGGGAAGAGATGTCAAGTGTAATCATGTTCACATTTAAATTCAAAGAATGCAGTGCTCAACTGACAGTGCTGGTACGCCAATCAAAGGCAGGGGCATCACTACCAAGTCCAATATACTGCTACATCAGTGTAGCACAATAGAAGTTTACATATCAGGAGTTGGAACTGACAAAAGGCAGCATTATTTGGATGTTGTTTATTGGGGCTAGTATTGCACAATGGTAAAATTTTAGTTGCATACTATGATCCAATTTAACTCAATAATAACCAAAAATAAACAAAATAATTACAAATTCCTAGATGTAACCTCCCAACATTCTTGATAAACATTCTGAATACCTGCATATTTGTGGCCAATTGATGAAATGAGCACTGCTACAATGTTTCATTCTATAAGTGACCACTTGCTCCAAAAGTGGAACATGAGGAATTACTCAATCTTTGACTATGGCTATCCAAATCAGACCAACATCTACATACTGAACTTTTGCCCTGGGAGATCCATTCCCGTTAGCAAAACAACCATTCACACTGCGTCAGCTGAAGCTGCTAAAAGGCTGTAATCACATTGAACTGTAGCTGTAACTACAGCCATACAAGTAGCAAAAACAGCAATACATTATGTGCTTTAAGATACTGAAAAGTTACATTCCTGAAATAAATAATAAAAGCAATTGTGCTTATGAAATTACTCAATCACTGTAAATCAGTAGCTATGATGTTTTCACAAAGTAGCAGAAACATCCACCCTACTGCAAAATAACAAATCCTCTGGCTTACCATTAGTATGTCATGGGAGATATAGTAGCAATAAATGGGGAGCTCTACAACATTCAGGAATGCCATGTTAATCTTCTTCTGTCTCTTCTGGGTGCTATGTATAAGTTGGCACGATTTAAGGTCCTAAAAGAAAACCTGAATCATACAGAGATCTCTCAACTCTTAAGATGTGGATCTCTAAGTGGCATTAAGTGCCATGGTGCCACTTTTAATGTACCTTTAGACAAAAAGATAAGAATTCTGAGCACAGCAGCTAGAAGGTACAGCTTCAGAACCCAGTCCCTCTCCAAACCTTTCAATAAAGTGCAAACATTTGACACCCATGCCCAATATCCTCCTTAACTACCTTCTTATAATCCAAAAGTAATTTTCCAGCCAAGACAAAACATGGAACAATAGGGCACAAAAGTAAAAATATGACAAAATGCAGAAAACAAAGGGAAGAAAACTGGGGAAAACTAAAAACAAGATGAAGATGAAAGGAGGAATGTAAATTCACATTGCACCTCGGACATTGCCAGAATGCTTCATTGTGTTCTTTTTAAATCAAGGAATTACTTTGAAGTACAATCACAACAGTAAGAACACACACAATGCAATGAGATGCAAGACCACTGGATGTTGACTGACAAATGAATGTTTTCCATATATCAAGAAGACTCCCTACACTTCTTGGCAAGGAAGCCCAAGATCTTTGATTTAACAGTTCATCTGAGAGGTAACCACTGACAATGCTGCGTTTCCATCAGACTTCACTTCAGCATTAATCTAGATCAGCAATGTAAGCTTGCTGTGGTTCTTGAACTACTAATTCTGACTTCAAAGGAAGAGCATAAATGCTGAGCTGAGTTGACAGCTGTGAGGCAAAAGAACCAGAATACTAGATATACAGGGCACACATTATAACCTTCAACTTGTCTTGAGCAATGTCACAGGAGATAAACATTTCTACAAAATAAAAAAAAGTGTATCTATCTCCAGTTACAGAACATAAAGGAAATTCTTAGTCCGCATTATTTTTGAATCAATTGACACAAACACTGAACGTATCTTATAGTGTTGAATCAGTATAAGCTCTACCTCACAGGATCTGCTTTCACTGAGTGAGCTCTCACATTAGAAATCAGATCAGGGCAGAGGAAATCCTGCCAGACACCACAAGGGCAATTAAGGCTTCCATTTATTAATAGAACAATTGAAACTCAACTATGGATCAATTCCTAAATGGTCCTTAAGAATGAATTAGAAGCGTGATGAACATTTCAGTCAATAAGAACCACAAGATTCCCAAAGATCAATAAGCAGAAAAATAAATTTAGGACTGAACATTGCTAAAAAAAAGAGTCACCTAATTTAGATACAGGATGATGACTGCCATCATGAAACTGTATCTCTGCACAGGTCAACACACTTCAGGGAACATAGAGAGGTAATTAAAGAGGGGAAAGTATACACAGTAAGAACTGCACCCCACTTTCCAAAATGGAAAATACAATGCCAGAATTCAGCATGTGTATTTACATTTGAACACAGGAATCAGGACAAGTAGGTCATTCAGTCCTTCAAGCTTTTCTGCCAATCAATAGGATCATGGCGATCCTGGTGGTGTTAAGAACTCGACATTCCTATCTACCTCTAATATCTTAGCTTCTTGTTAGGCAAGAAAATCAATTTTCTGCCATAAAGGTATTCAGTGACCCACCCGCCATCACCTTCTGAGGGAGAGTTCCAAAAATGCACAACCTTCAAAATATTTCTCTTTGCCTCTGTTCTAAAAGTGAAGAGGAGCTATGTTTTAAAATAATGCCTTCTAGTTCTAAATTCACCCAAAAGAGGAAATGTTTTTTACATTTGTCAAGTCCATTCAGGATCTTACATGTTTCAACCAAGTCACCCCACTGTCTTCTGAACTCCAGTGGAAATAAGCACAGTCCAGTGAACCTTTCCACATGAAACAACCCATTCATTCCAGATATCAATCTAGTAAACCTCCTCCAAATGCCTCAAACGCATTTACATCCTCCTTTAAATAAGGAGACCAAAACTGCACAAAGTATTCAAGATAAAGTCTCACCGTGTAACATCCAGTAAAACTGAAGCAAAACATCCTTATCTTTATGTACAATTCCTTCCATAGTAACAGCTTTCCATTAGCCCTCTTACATACTTGTTACACCTGCACACTGATTATTTGTGACCCTTACACTAGAATACAAAAATCCTTCTGCACCTCAGAATTTTGCAGTCATCCGCTACTTAAGTAATACTCTGCATTTTTATTCTTCCTGCCAAAGTGTTTTGCCCGCTCACTCAAGCTATCCATATCAGTCTGTATTCTCCTTGTCCTCTTGATAACATAGTTTGCTACCAAAGTTTGTCATCTGCAAATCTGTCTAGCATGCTTTCACTTCCCTCAAAGTCATTGATGTGAATTGTAACAAACCGAGGCCCCAGCATATACCCCATGTGACACCATTCATCACATTCTATCAATCAGAAAAAGATCAATTCATGCATATTCAGTTTTCTGTCAGCCAACCAATCTTTTCTCCACACTAATATTTTACCAGAAACTTATTGACCAGAAACTCAACTGGACTCACCACATAAACACAGTGGCTACAAGAGCAGGTCAGAGGCTAGGAATACTGTGGTGAGTAACTCACCTCCTGACTCCCCAAAGCCTGCCCACCATCTACAATGCACAAGTCAAGTGTTTGATGGAATATTCCCCACTTGCCTGGATAGTGTAGCTCCAACCGCACTCAAGAAGCTTGACACCATCCAGGACAAAGCAGCCTGCTTGATTGGCACTAAATCAAACAGCATCCACTCCCTCCACCACTGACGCCCAGTAGTAGCAGTGTACATTATCTACAAGATGCACTGCAGAAATTCACCAAAGATCCTCAGACAGCACTTTCCAAACCCAAGGCCACTTCAATCCTAAAGGACAAGGGCAGCTGATATATGGGAACACCACCACCGTCAAGCTCCCCCTCAAGCTACTCACCATCCAGGCTTGGAAATATGTCGCTGTTCCTAAATGCTGGAATTGCCGCTCAAATTGCATTGCAGGTGGTCAACCCATTGCAGGTGAACTGCAGCAGTTCAAGACAACAGTTCACCACCACCTTCTCAAAGGTTATTAGGAATGGGCAATAAATGCTGGCTGGCCAGCGATACCCACATCCCACAAATGAATAAATAAAAGAAAGACCGCATTGCTTTGCAAAATAACCATTGATTTGGCATCTTGTCCAGTGCCTTTTGAAATTCCAAGTACAGTATGTCTCTAGGCTCTCCTATATCCACAACAGAAATTATTCCTTCAAAGAACTCCAATTAATGAGTTAAACAAGATTTCCCTTTCACAAAACTATGCTAAGTCTTCCTGATAGGCTTTTCTAAGTGACCACCTTTACAACATAGCAGGTGTTCATCCCTCAATAACAATCAGCAAATCTCACTGCACAAATGGAGACAATTTAAGGCATTTGACCGCATACCTGTTTTTCCCAATTTTAACAATGCCCAGACTGTTTAACTTAAGCAATTTATTTTATCAATAAATAATATTATGCCATCATTTACATAAACTAATATGTTCAACTCTGACCAACTTACAGGGTTGGATTTCCCCATTTATTGGTGAAGAGCTTCACAGGAGTTGGACTATCGTGTCCCACATTGACTTTTTCTCATGCAATCTTGTGCTCTTAAGCTCATTAATTAAGCATCCAACCTTTTCAGTGCCTATCTCAGGGAATAATGCAGTCGGAAAGGTGGAAGAGTTTCCCACTGTTGGGAGTTTGCAACATTCATGCTGCTGGCACCATATTTAAACTCCACAGCACTTCAGACACTGAAAGCCAGAAAGTGCCCCTCACAGTCTGCTGCTTAACATTCTTACTGAGGACATGGCCCAAAAAAGAAAGCTCACACCGCATTTTGTCATCATTGTCCTGGGAGTGTTGTTGCACAGTGTGGTGGAAAGGAGGGCCACACTTTTTCCACCAAAGGAGGTAATATCACCAGGCACTGCTAGCCTGCACCGAGATAGTGGCCCAGGTCAGTGCAACATCCTGAGTAAAAGTCAGTGCAAAGCAGTGCGGAAAGAAGGTTAATGACTTCTGTGCTTTGCAACGTAAATGTCATCATTTTCTCTCACACTTACTGGGCCATCACTTACTCAAACTCTGCCATTGTACACATCTCTCACCAGGGCTCATTGACTGCAATTCTTAGTATTGCAAACAGTATGTCCACTCAACAGCATCAAGCACCTCATCATTCCAAACTATAAGCCTTCCTGCCCACTGCTCTTCCAATTCAGTCACTGGGACACCACACCATCTTTCCTGCTCCTGCATCACCAATCATAGCTCTCCCATCCATTTCATACAAACCCTACTCTCACTGCAGGAAAAAGAAAATGACTCATAACCGGGCCAAGAGGGTGAAGATCAGTACAGCAGGGTTAGGGGTGGCAGACACAAGGTCTTCAAACAATATGAGGAGAAAACACATTGCTTGGCTAAAGAAGACCACAGACGTTCATGTGGGGTGCACAGATTTCAAAGGGTTGATTACCCATTGAGCTTTATTTTGCTCTGCTGCACCTCTCTCCCATTAATGCTAGTACTAATTCATTCTTAATCAGCATGTTTAAATCCCCTTTACACAACTAATTCCCCTCTCTTCTTTCGTGCAGGTATTAGTGGGACCAGTGAACCTTCGAAAAGAAGAGGCCAGCACCACTGACCTACAGCTCCACCTCTAAGGAAGAAACCACTCATGATGAACCGCGATGTGGCTGACTGCAGCAAAGGCTTAACCCTTAAGATGGACAATAATGAAACACAAGCAATGTGCATGGATTGGCCAAGGAACTAGCCTGCACATATCCATGATACTCCTGCCTTAAGTGAGACCATGGAATCAGTGATGATTCCACACATCTCTGGAGGCAAAGTTTCATTCTGGCAGGTTTTCAAGAGAGCACATTGTCATTCATACTAGGAGGTGCAGAATGGGAAATTCAAATGTTCCCTCTCTTTCTTAGCGCATTAGACTGCTGAGAGAAACTACACGGAGCACTGCCTCTCTCAGGTTAAACGCAACAGGATACTCAAATATCTTAGTGTAATGCAGCAATCTACACAAACTTTAAAAAAATCAAATGCTAACCAATGATGGAAGGTGAAAAGGAGATGCATCAGGATTACCCCAAATTGCTGCCCACGATGACAGCACAACATGAGGTGATTATGTGCTGTCTGAAGCCTACCTAAAGCTACCTAACGTCAGCGTTGTGCAATGTTAGTACCCTGTGTCACTGACTGCTGCCTTCTCCCTGACAGTGAGTAGGAGCTGTAAATTTTAGATACTTGAAGACCAGTTCACCCGGAGATACCATACATATAATCATATAGCTAAACAACAACAACTCAACAACAGCTCCACTTATGAAGGGAACAGCACACCACAATAACATGGCACACTCTTCCTGGGTTTTACTGCAAACCCCGTCAGAACAGTTCAGGCATTGGAATCTCATCTTAAAGAAGCCTTTGATTTGTTCCAATGCCCCTGGTAGATGCATGGATAGCAATGTACCTCTATTCTATGCCAGAATGAGGGTTTTGAAAAGGTGTCATGAGCCATATTTGGTTGGGGAGGGGTGTAGCCGCATCACCCAGCATCCACTCTGTATGGCCAAAGGAGTTTGAAAAAAGACAGGACCTCGTGGGTTCTCTCGTGTGTATGCATAATAGCATTTCCCTGGATATTCAATGCACTCCTGGAAAATCTGGCATGATAGTGTGGAAGCTGTTCCTGTTGACAAACTTGGCTGGTTGGTAATAAAGTGCTCTTAAAGCAACATTAATACAGTCTAAAGTATCCTGCACCTGGGGGGAAGCCACCAATGTTTGGTGTATTCTATGCCAAAGTTGCTCATTTCCCCTCATTTTTGGAATATTATGTTCAGTTCTGGTCGCCTCATTATAGGAGGGATGTGGAAGCTTTAGAGAGGGTGCAGAGGAGATTTATCAGGATGCTGCTTGGACTGGAGGGCAGGTCTTATGAGGAAAGGTTGAGGGAGTTAGGGCTTTTCTCATTGGAGTGAAGAAGGATGAGCGGTAACTTGATGAGCTGTACAAGATGACGAGAGGCATAGATAGAGTGGATACCCAGAGACTTTTTCCCAGGGCAGAAATGACTATTATGAGGGGGCATAATTTTAAGGTGATTGGAGGAAGGTATGGGGAGATGTCAGAGGTAGGTTCTTTACACAGAGAGTGGTGGGTGCAAGGAATGCGCTGTCAGTGGTGGTAGTGGAGTCAGATACATTAGGGATATTTAAGCGACTCTTAGATAGGCACATGAATGACAGTAAAATGTCGGGTATGCAGGGTAGTTTGATCTTAGAGTAGGATAACAGATTGGCACAACATCGTGGGCTGAAGGGCCTGTACTGTGCTGTACTGTTCTGTGCTCTATGAAAAGATAATTTGTAACTTGCTTCACATATCTCCACTTGCTTCGTGGAATGAGAATGTGGCATAAAAGTTCAGTGCAAATGTAACCTTGACAATGACTGCGATGGGATAACCACCTATTCATTCTAAGCACAAGTTCTGCTTAGTAAATGATACAGTTCAGTGACGAAAGCTCGGGACATCTTTCAGCTTGACTTGCACTAGAATTTCAAGAGCTGTAGAAAATGACAGCAAGATTAATAGATTCATTGTTTGGTTGTTCTACTTTGTGCTTTTGGGGGCTCTTCACTTGCAACTTCTTCCTCTGGAGGCTGTACAGAAGCAACTGAAGGTTGCTGTTCTGGTTGGGCTTAATGACGATGTTGTAATTACACTCTCCTTCAATACTGTCATCAGAGTTGAACCAAGGCCACCAGAAATCATCCAACTGTGGGGTACACCTCAGATGTGCAAGACATTAATCTATGGTGAATGTTGTAAATAGAACAGTACAACAGTAAGCGTAAGCCTCAGTTCTCACTCTCCTTATAAGGCATTATGTCACGCCCTGACATAGTGTGCTTCACAAGTGGGCAGACATCATGACTCAACAGGCAGCTCTGAGCTCTGCATTCTTATGTAGGACTATCTTGCAGAACCAATGTGGTAACATTACATTGGCAATGTGGAATTCAGGCACTTATCCACCATGACAGCAACCCCTGCTAAAAATTGCCACTCTTAAACATCATAGACCATGTCCTCATATACTTACTGGACAGCTCCCAAACATTATCTTCCAGTATCAGGTGTGAAAAGTGATGCAGAAATGACAAAATCAGGTGAGACTCAAGTTGCGTATATATTTGCTCATGCATCATGACGTAATGGCCTCATAAGCAGACAATGGATGCAAACCATGGAATGGCTACGATAATTTTCATCACAACTTTTAATATTCATTCTTGTAAAAAAGAATAATCCGTCAGATGGATGGCATTACTAAATCAGTGGATGTACAATAAATGTAATTTCCCTGGCAAAGTCCCATTTTCAAAGAATTATTCTCTGCCACCGAGAGCAAAAGCATTATCTTACTCCAGCCATTGTGCATTCGGTGGCAGCCAATTTCTCTCGTTATTCTACAGATGACTTAAAATTGAAGATGGAAAGGTTTCAGTTTCAAATTCTTGGGACTTCCAGTTCTACATATGAATACAACCCCCCATCTATCATGTTTCCTTTTGTGTTGCTTTTCCTGCAACCCCAATGACCATGCAGCCTCCCTTCCATTTCCATAATGTCCCCAGTTTAGCTCCGAACCTATGGCTTTGCACTTTGCCATACCCTTGTTGGACATACTGTCTGCCAACTTTGAGGTCACAGTGATTGTGACTTGTGAAGATGACTAGTCCCATAGCTTCCTAACCCCTGCTATGTGCTTTGAAATCCCATGCTCCTGTTTTGAATTGACCCTTTTCACTATAAACATTCCCTCAGCAACCCAGTCCAGTGATGCCCTATGCCCAGACACGACCTTTTCACTTTACCCAGCACTCTACAAGCTGCACCCTGACCATTAACATCCAAACCCTGGGACTGACCAAAGTACACAGTTAATGGTAGGACCCTGAACAGCACTTATGTCCAGAGGGATCTTGGGGTTCAAGTCCATAGCTTCCTGAAAGTGGCCACGCAAGTAGATAGGTTGGTGAAGAAGACGTATGGCATGCTTGCCTTTATTGGTTGGGGAATTGAGTACAAGAGTCAGGATGTCATGTTGCAGCTTTATAAAACTTTAGTTAGGTCACACTTGCATACTGCATTCAATTCTGGTTGCCACATTACAGGAAGGATGCGGAGGCTTTGGAGAGGGCGCAGAAGACATTTACCAGGATGCTGCCTGGATTAGAGGGTATGAACTATAAGGAGAGGCTAGAAAAACTCGGGTTGTTTTCTCTGGAGTGGCGTAGTTTGAGGGGAAGAGTTGATAGAAGTCTATAAAATTATGAGATGCATAGACAGGGCTGACGGTCAGAATCTTTTTCCCAGAGTTGAAATGTCTAAAACTAGGGGGCATGCATTTAAAGTAAGGGGGGAAAGTTCAAAGGAGATGTGAGAGGCAATTTTTTTTTACACAGAGAGTGGCAGGAGTGTGCAGCGTGCTACCAGGGGTGGTGGTGGAGGCAGATCTGATAGGGGTGTTTAAGAGACATTTAGATAAGCACATGAATATGCAAGGAATGCAGGGATATGGACCAACGGCAGGCAGAAGGGATTAATTTAATTTGGCGACTTGTTTGGCACAACATGGACCCGTTTCTGTGCTGTACAGTTTTATGTTCTATGGCCCTTCCCAAGGTTGACTTGTGAGGACAGCCCCTACTTAGCATTACATAGCCCCCGATACTGATTCATGCACAACAACCATTTGACTCATCTGTAATTCCTGGTCTGGTCTGTAATTCCTTGACTTGCAGGATTGCCCATGGCCCAATCCCAAAACTCTGGTAGATCCAGCACCTGACTGAAGGAGGCCAATGCCTTGGGCTGAAATTAGACAAACCCCTCAAATGTGGCAGTACTCACTGATTGAGCATAAACCCCTTGTGCCCACTAAGGAATAGTTCCTTTTGACTTTCAGACGTAGCCATTTGGTGGAATTGCATGCAGTCTTGTTTGCTGTGTCAGTTTCTGGTACATGCTTCATGTGGGACTTGATGCCATATAATAATGTATCCATTCCATTCACTGTTCAGGGCTCTGAATCATGACAATCATGAAAACTAATATAAGATAGAGGCTGCAGCCCTCCGATAAGTGCAAAATGAGTGAGTGCTAGAAAAATATGCTAAGAGCTATAAGATGAATCAAGTGCAGATATGTAAGATGAGTGTAGTCCAAAGAGAGATCAGCCTTTTGGTCTTCTGTGACTATGATAATTTTACTACCCATTGATGGTTGTATTGCAGAGGTATTAAGATTCCAGTGGTCTTTAAATGTAATAGTGACAGTGAAAGGTATTTTAAGAATTCCCAGGCTGATTATCTGCCCAATGGACCATATCATGAAAGCATCTTCTGTGGCCAACAAGTTCTGGCATGGGATTTGAACATGGAACGTCTGGCCCAGGGATAGAAAGACTACCACTGAACCACAAGATCACCTGAGGGATTCCGATACTGGTGAAAATAAAAAAGATGTACCTCCACCGAATTTTATCTAATATTACTTTCAAAATGATGCAGACTGCATTTGTAATATGGTGAGCAGTTCTGGACCCCATATCTAAGGAAGGATGTGCTGGCCTTGGAGGGGGTCCAGAGTAGGTTCACAAGAATGATCCCTAGGATGAAGGGCTTGTTGCACGAGGAGTGGCTGAGAATTTTGGATCTGTACTCAATTGAGTTTAGAAGGATGAGGGGGGAGCTCATTGAAATTTACAGAATACTGAAAGGCCTAGATAGAGTGAATGTGGAGAAGAAGAATCCACTAGTAGGAGTGACTAGGACGTGAGGGACAGACTCAGGAGTGAAGGCATGACCCCCTTAGAACTAGGTTGGGTAGGAATTTCTTCAGCCAGATGGGTAGTGAATCCGTGGAACACCTTGCTGCAGAAGGCTGTGTAGGCCAAGTCATTGAATTTATTTAAGATGGAGATAGATAGATTTGTGATTAATAAGGGAATCAAAAGTTATGGGGAGAAGGCAGGAAAATGGGATTGAGAAATAGATCAGCCACGATTGAATGGCAGAGCAGTCTCGATACGTCGAATGGCCAAATTGTTCTCCTATATCTTATGGTCTTATGGGTGAAGTAAAGCATTAAAATTACATATATTCTTCTCAAATATTAAGAAAACATTCTCTGTTTTATGTTTTTATTTTTGGTCTCTGTGTTGAGCAGCAATCTCATCCAAGAGTGTTGTTGCAAAGTTGTTCCTGGGCCTTACCAGTGATACAACTTTCTAATTAGAACTTCAAGAGAATGCAATATTCAAAATGGATGGCACTTCAACTTCATCTTGTGACCGTATAATGCATTTCACATAATAAAGCATCTCAAGGCTATTCAAGAAAATGATCAAATAAAATCTGTTGCTGAGCCATATTACACGTGTGAACAATTTTGTGATTCTGATTATGACAGTCACTCAAAAGCTTGGTCAAAGAAATAAATGTTAAAAAAAAAAAAGAGTGCCTGAAAGGAGGAAAGCCAGATAAACTGACAGGGGGAAAGATTTAAGAAGGGGATTCTAAGAATTGGGGGCTGGGAAGATGAAGGACCAGCCCACAAATCATAGAAAACGATTAAAATCTGTTAAAAAGAGGCCAAAATTAGTTGAGTGTAAGTCTCTCAGCGTATTGTGAGAGTAAAGGAGATTCCAGAGAGGGAGATGGTCAATGTCATGAAGGGCCTTGGAAATAAAAATGAGAATAATAAAATCAAGATGTTGGTTGACCAGATGTCATTGTGGGCCAGCAAGCACAGAATTAAATATGAACAGGACTTGGTGCAAGTAAAGGGAGCAGAGTTTTGAATGGTCTTAAGTTAACCGAAGATATAATATGGGAGGCTAGCCTATAAGGCTTGTTTCTTCCCTGCTCCTGCTTCATCCCAACACCACTCCCCATTCCAACAATACTACTCATCCAATTTAACAAATGGCGTTGTCTCTGTTCAGCAATCTCTGAGTAAGACTGGAATTATGTTCACATCATAAAGAACACAGTATTCTAATACAAATTCCTTAAAAGTCTGTATTTTAATACAGAAGAAAAATCTATACCCTCACTGTTAACAGTAATACAAATTAAAAGAATAAGGGACTTCCCGATTAGTAAAAACCGAAAGAACTGAGGAAGGGTCACAGGATCCGAAACGTTAACTCTGATTTTTTTCTTCATAGATGCTGCCAGGCCTGCTCAGCTTTTCCAGCAACTTCTGGTTCTACTTCCTGATTAATGTTTGCATATTAATGAAGCATATTGTGTCATTGTCGATCATTTTGTATCGACCATTTTTTAAAAAAATCTTAAATATCACTTTAGGCCAAGAATAAACAGGCAGTCATCTCCCATGACACAATGCAATTTGGTACAACATAAAGAAACAGTAGCATCAGCACCACACGAAGAACTGGAAGCATGCTGACACCATTTGCAGCTGCTCGATACAAAATTACTACATTCTAAACTAAAATGACACAACACTCTCACAGCACTGAAGCCTATATAAATAGGAGCTACAATTTTAAGATCAGCAAGGCATTATCAAAGCTGCCTGCCACCCAAAAGTTTCACAGTTCTGGCTCATTTCATACTTCTTTAATTTTTTAGCTAATTACTGCTGGTCCCAGCTCTGATTTTTTCTCTTTGAAAGAGATAAATGCCAATGTAAAAACCATGACTAAACAAGACAGAATTTAGAAGAATGTAGATCTAATGTATGCAGACCTGATTTTTTTCACCAAACCATAGATTTCCAATTGCAGTACAGTTCACATATACAGTAGCGAAAGAACAAAGTAGAATCTAGAAAAACTAACATTGGCCTATTTCTCCCCTTCTCACTTTTCTCTCATTGTCATCTAAAACATTGGATCATGATAGAGATAACACAGTGTGGAGCTGGAGGAACATAGCAGGTCAGGCAGCATCAGAGGAACAGGAAAGTTGATGTTTCGGGTCGGGACCCTTCATCAGAAATGGGGAAGGGGGAAGGGAGCTCAGAAATAAATAAAGGAGGGGTGGTGCTGGGGAAGGTAAGTGGGATGGTGATAGGTGAGTGCAGGTAGGCAATGGTGGGGATCAGTCAGTGAAGTGGGAGGAGTAGATAGATGGGAGAGAAGATGGACTGGTTGTGTCAGGTCAAGGAGACTGGGATGAGAGGGAGGGTTGGTCATGGGATGAGGCCGGGGATGGGGAGATTTTGTAACTGGTGAAGTCCACACTTAGGCCATTGAGCTGTAGGCTCCCAAGGTAGAATATGAGGTGCTGCTCCTCCAGTTTCCAGGTGGGGTCATTGTGACGCTGGAGGAGGCCCAGGATGGACATGTCACCCAGGGAGTGGGAGGGGGAGTTGAAATGGTTCACGACTGGAAGGTGTTGTCGTTTGTCACGAACAGAGCGCAGGTGCTCCACAAAGCGGTCTCCGAGCCTCCGGTTGGTCTCACCGATGTAGAGGAGGCCACATCGGGAGCAGTGGATACAATAGACCACATTGACGGATGTGCAGGTGAACCTCTGTCTGATGTGAAAGGTTTGTTTGGTGCCTTGAATGGAGGTGAGGAGGGAGGTGTAGGGGCAGGTGTAGCACTTCCTGTGGTTGCAGGGAAAGGAGCCAGTGGATCATGATAGATACAGTTCATAAATATCAACGCCCCTCACATACTTTACAACTGATAATTTTCATATGTTTGAGACTATTTGACAGAGGGCAAGAGAACACAGTCTAATTGTGTCCTTTTCAATGTCCCTACAGAAAAAAAAAATCAATCCTGACTTCTTTCACTTTTTTCTTCCACTGTTCAGTCATACCTGCTGCATACACCCTTGCCATGACCATGACTCCATTCAATCACCAAAATGACAGAGGGAAAAATTTAACATCAGCACCACATGCATCAAGTAGCTGAAATCAGCTTAACACCATGAGGATCATAGGTCGAAATTGCTCAAGTGCTGCACACCAAATTTAATGCAGCTATCCAGGAGTTGCTGAACCATCAAAAGAACTTTGGTATTCATAAACTAACTCTTCAAATACATTTCACTTTTAAAAGGCTTTTGATAAGGTCCCATTTGGGAGACTGACAACTAAGGTAAGAGCGCATATCATCCAAGGAAATTTGGCCAATTGGATCTAGAATAGGCTGAGTGGCAAGAATCAGAAGGTGATGATGAAGAGGTGTTCTTGTGACTGGAAGGCTGTGCCCAGTGGGGTTCTGCAGAGGTTAGTGTTAGTGTCATTTCTGTTTGTGGAATATATACATGATTTAGACTTGAATGTAGGATAGTCGATTAGTAAGTCTGTAGATGAGACAAAAATTGGTGGTGTGGTACAGTCATTTTTCTGTATCTGCAAATTCTGCGCCAAAACAAAGTAACCAACCAATTAAGCAACATCCACGGATAACAATTGCATATCTGCAATCACATTCAGAGCAATCCAAAAATTATTTCAAATGGCACGCAGTGGGAGCCACACCACCTCAGGGGAGATGCTCTGAAGTGAATGTAAATGTGGGTACTCACTCGTGCAGCCCATCCCCCTAACATGCCCTTGGATTCCTTCAGTATCTGCCTCCCTCTCCCTTTGTCTCATTGAAGTTGGTTATGTGCATCTCACTCTCATTCTCACACTTCAGCCCTCTTATGTTATAGTACCGGCCAGAGTAGTAGGGTAGAATATGCTGTGTTGCATTAGTTAAAGTCTTAATTTAGGCTACTGACTGTTTAGATACTGTACACTTTCTTCCATGCCAATTTTCATTCTCTTATATTACAGAAGCAAATTCTATTTAATTATTAACATAATGTCAGTAAAATTTATTATTTTAAACCAAAAATAATAGGCAATTATTTTCACCATAAGTTATTAAGCTCTGCACTCACAAATTCATCATTTGCGGGGGTTTTTAGGATCCTCGTGGATATGGCGGAACAACTGTAAATAGTGAGGTGGATAGTCTTAGGTACTGGGAATATAGATGGGCTGGGCGGATGGGCTGATCAGAGGCAAATGGAATCCAATCCAGATAAGCGTGAGGTAATGCATTTAGGCAGGACAAACAAGGCAAGAGAAAACATGATGAACAGTAGGACCCTGGGAAGAACTGAAAATCAGAGGGACCTTGGTATGCATGTTCATAGGTCCCTGAAAGTAGCGGGACAGGTAGATAAAGTGGTTAAGAAGGCATATGGGATACTTGCCTTTGTTAGCTGAGGCACAGAGTTTAAGGCCGGGCACTGATGCTGGAACTGTATAAAACATTGGTTTGCCACAACTAAAGTATTGCGTGCAATTCTGGCATCCACATTATCGGTGGAATGTGATTGCACTGGAGAGGGTGCAGAGGAGATTTGCCAGGGTGTTGCCTGGGGTGGAAATATTCAGCTGCAGAGAGCAATTGGGCAGTGTGGGTTTGTTTGCCTTGGAGCGGAGGAGAGCAAGTGGGGACATGATTGAGATGTTAAAAATTATGGGGGGAGGGGCAGAGACAGAAATGAACATTTCCCCTTAATGAAGGGCTCAATGACCAGAGGCCATAGATTTAAGGTAATGGGCAGAAGGTCCAGAGGAGATGTGAGGAAAAAGTTTTTCACCCAGCGCATGGTCAGAATCTGGAACTCACAGGCTGTAAGGGTGGTAGAGGCTGAAATATTCACAATAATTGGTAAGTATTTAGATTAGCATTTGCAATGCCAATGATAGAAGTGCGGAAAAATGGAATTGGAATAGTGAGGTGGATGTTTTTGTCCAGTGCAGACTCAATGGCCCGAAGGGCTTTTTTGTGTGATGCAGACCTTGATGACCTTACTAACTAAACGTAATACACTAAAGAGAATAAAAGTAAAACACACATTCCCAGTCCATTAGTGTCCCAGCACACAGCCCCTGCCCAAAAAAAGACAGTCAAAACCAGTTCAAAATATGGTTTTTCAATCTTTTTTCCACATTCTCTGTGGTAGGCTGGCCAGCACTGGCCTCTCCTTGATTGATCAGTGCAACAACCTGCCAGTCAGTCATTCAGCTCAACACATCGTGGTGTTAAAACGCTTGCAGTGCTCTAAGAACAATAATTAACCTTCAGTTATCTTTCCAGGCCAGTTGCCATATGCAAACATCGATTTGTATGTTCTTTCCTTTTTTTTTAAAACAAGCTGCTGTTCAAATTTCAAAGTTTAATTCTCAACTTCAGCTCACAGATCCAAACCAAAAATGAAAAAAAACACAAAAATGCAGTGATGTTCTCAACACTTCATGAAAGGAAAAATACAAAAGGAGTAACCTTTGTCGTAATGAAAGGAAAACAGCTGACTTTAAAAACTCAGAGGTTAATCGAGGAAACAAGTATAAAATTATTAATATATATCTCTATAAAAGGACACTGACTCAAGTTATCTGCCGTTGGCTCAGTCGAACTGCACGTTTTGTCATTTTTCCTTCAAAAGGTTTGTAACATTCCCTATACACCTGCATTCCCCATGCAGATGGCCTAAAGGCCCTCCGCTTCTTCCTGTCCCGCAGGCCCGGCCAGTCCCCCTCCACTGACACCCTCATCCGCTTAGCCGAACTCGTCCTCACCCTCAACAACTTCTCTTTCAATTCCTCCCACTTCCTACAGACAAAGGGGGTGGCCATGGGTACCCGCATGGGCCCAAGCTATGCCTGCCTCTTTGTAGGTTGCATGGAACAATCCCTCTTCTGTACCTACGCTGGCCCTAAACCCCACCTCTTCTTCCGTTACATTGATGACTGTATCGGCGCCACCTCGTGCTCCCACGAGGAGCTCGAACAGTTCATCCACTTCACCAACACCTTCCACCCCAACCTTAAGTTTACCTGGACCATCTCTAACACCTCTCTCACCTTCCTGGACCTCTCTGTCTCCATATCGGGCAACCACCTAGAAATCGATATCCATTTCAAGTCCGCCGACTCCCACAGCTACCTAGAATACACCTCCTCCCACCCACCTTCCTGCAAAAATGCCATCCCCTATTCCCAATTCCTTCGCCTCCGCCGCATCTGCTCCCAGGATGAGGCATTCCACTCCCGTACATCTCAGATGTCCTCGTTTTTCAAGGACCGCAGCATCCCCCCCTCAGTGGTTGAGAACGCCCTCGACTGTGTCTCCCACATTTCCCGCAACTCATCCCTCACACCACCTCCCCGCAATAACAACCAAAAAAGAATCCCCCTCGTCCTCACATACCACCACACCAACCTCTGGATCCAACGCATCATCCTCCGAGACTTCTGCCATCTGCAATCCGACCCCACTACCAAAGACATTTTTCCCTCCCCACCCTTATCTGCTTTCCGGAGGGACCACTCTCTCCATGACTCCCTTGTCCGCTCCACACTCCCCTCCAGCCCCACCACACCCAGCACTTTTCCCTGCAACCGCAGGAAGTGCTACACCTGCCGCCACACCACCTCCCTCACCCCCATCCCAGGCCCCAAGAAGACTTTCCACATCAAGCAGATATTCACCTGCACATCTGCTAATGTGGTATACTGCATCCGCTGTACCCGTTGTGGCCTCCTCTACATTGGGGAAACCAAGCGGAGGCTTGGGGACCGCTTTGCAGAACACCTACGCTCGGTTCGCAATAAACTGCACCGCCCAGTCACGAACCATTTCAACTCCCCCTCCCATTCCTCAGACGACATGTCCATCCTGGGCCTCCTGCAGTGCCACAACGATGCCACCCGAAGGTTGCAGGAACAGCAACTCATATTCCGCTTGGGAACCCTGCAGCCCAATGGTATCAATGTGGATTTCACAAGCTTCAAAATCTCCCCTCCCCCTACGCATCACAAAACCAGCCCAGCTCGTCCCCGCCTCCCTAACCTGTTCTTCCTCCCACCTATCCCCTCCTCCCACCTCAAGCCGCACCCCCATTTCCTACCTACTAACCTCATCCCACCCCCTTGACCTGTCCATCCTCCCTGGACTGACCTATCACCTCCCTGCATACACTCACCTTTACTGGCTCCAACCCCGCCTCTTTGACCTGTCTGTTTCCGCTCCACCTATCTTCTCCTCTATCCATCTTCTACCCGCCTCCCCCTCTCTTCCTATTTATTTCAGAATCCCCTTCCCCTCTCCCATTTCTGATGAAGGGTCTAGGCCCGAAACGCCAGCCTTCCTGCTCCTATGATGCTGCTTGGCCTGCTGTATTCATCCAGCTCTACACCTTGTTATCTCAGATTTTCCAGCATCTGCAGTTCCTACTATCTCTGATATGTTTATATATAGGTTTTATACAGTCTTACAACTACAGCATTTGTAGATCCTGCTTCCAAGGATTTCAAATAGCTGCAAGTCAGTGAGGGTGACTAAGACTGCTCAGAATACCAAAAAATAATTCACTTAAAAATAGTCGTCATCCAACAAAAACACTAAAGCAGAGAATGGCAAAATCTAGCTTAATATCTTAAGGCTTCAAAACTAATTTATTTCAATGACAATATTGGGTTAAATGATGAGGCGCCAACATTACACAATAACAGGAAGTCATGTTATTTACAACTGTATGTACAATCCACAAGCTGAACAAGGAAGTGAAAAAGGGAAGAGAGAATGACCCAGGTTTGGGAAAGCCAGCTCTGCCTTTATCTGATTTCAATTTATTCCACAGCTAAATGTGCCCTGATAATTATGTTAAGATGCACCTTTTGTAAAAAAAAGTCATGCCATTTAAATGGCAAATTAATCAGGACTTGAATTCTGCTGTAGTACAACAGAATGTTTTTTTTAAACAGAACTTCACTGATAAGCTATGGAGGAAGAATGACCACTTCAAGTGGTCTTGCTTTGTTGCTTCTATCCCCAGCATGCTTCACACGCAATGATCTTAGTTTTACATTAAAATATTAATTTTAAATAACATCTTTTTCTTGTTGGAGGTGAAAGCTTAAAGAAAGAGAATTAATCAAACAGATTAAATACGTCATATTTAATATTTTATATTGTTTAAAATTCTGACTTTTATCATCTCTCATCTCTCCAAATAATCTACATGAAATATTTGTCAGCTTAGTCAAAACCAGTAACTTTTTCTTTAAAAATATCATAATCCAAGTTACTTACTGAAATGAAGCTGTAAGATTCCACAGTTTAAAACAAAAGAACTTTTACTATTATGAAGATGTATTATCTGAAATATTAATAAGACCAACTATATATATAAGAATATAATAACATTAAACTATTCAACAAGAAAACTTTTCAAAACAAAATACACTGACTTACAGCAACAAAAGTGTTGCATTTATGAAGAACACAAGCTGCTGGACAGACATAGCCTACAACGCTTGTGGCTTAAAATATATTGCTTATGGACACAGAGAACCAGACAGAAACCATCAACAGAACAACAGACTTTGCCTTCTCCTTCTCTTAAACCTCTGTCAAAGCTTACAAAGTCCACTGGGAGGCCTCATTGGCACAGTTGGAGGAACTTGGCCAAAATTCTTTGAAGATATTGTCAACATATGGTGATAGTGGGATTGGTGGTGGGGGGGAAAGGGTGCAGGTGTGTGTGTGCGTGCACGCGAGTGTTTTTTTTTCTATTCATTTTTGTGGGATGTGGGCATCGTTGGCTGGCCAGCATTTCTTGCCCATCCCTAGTTGCCCTTGAGAAGGTGGTGATGAGATGCCTTCTTGAACCGCTGCAGTCCTCCAGCTGTAGGTTGACCCACAATGCTATTAGGGTGGGAATTCCAGGATTTTGACCCAGCGACAGTGAAGGAACAGCGATATATTTCCAAGTCAGCATAGTGAGTGACTTGGAGGGGAACATGGAGGTGGTGGTGTTCCCATATATCTGCTGTCCTTGTCCTTCTAGATGGAAGTGGTCATGAGTTTGGAAGGTGCTGTCTGAGGATCTTTGGTGAATTTCTGCAGTGCATCTTGTAGATAGTACACATAGCTGCTACTAAGCGTTGGTGGTGGAGGGAGTGAATGTTTGTGGATGTGGTGCCAGTCAAGCAGGCTGCTTTGTCCTGGATAGTGTCAAGCTTCTATAGTGTTAATGGGGCTGCACTCATCCAGGCAAGTGTGGAGTATTCCATCACACTCCTGACTTCTGCCTTGTAGATGGTGGACAGGCTTTGAGGAGTCAGGAGATGAGTTACTCACTGCAGTATTCCCAGCTTCTGGCCTGCTCTTGTAGCTACTCTGTTAATGTGGTGAGTCCAGTTGAGTTTCTGGTCAATGGTAACCCTCAGGATGTTGATAGTGGGGGATTCAGTGATGGTAACACCATTGAATGTTAAGGGGCGGTGGTTAGATTGTCTCTTATTGGTGATGGTCATAGCCCGGTTTTTGCATGGCGCGAATGTCACTTGCCACTTGTCAGCCCAAGCCTGGATATTATCCAGATCTTGTTGCATGTGAACATGGACCGCTTCAGTGTCTGTGGAATCATGAATGGTACTGAACATTGTGCAATCATCAGCAAACATCCCCACTTCTGACTTTATGATAGAGGGAAGGTCATTGATGAAGCAGCTGAAGATGGTTGGGCCTAGGACACTACCCTGAGGAACTCCTGCAGAGATGTCCTGGAGCTGAGATGATTGACCACCCACAACCATGACCATCTTCCTATGTGTCCGGTATGACTCCAACCGTTTGCCCATTGATAACCAATGATTCCAGTTTTGCTAGGGCTCCTTGATGCCACACTTGGTCAAATGCAGCCTTGATATCAAGGGCTGTCACTCTCACCTCATGAAGAGGGTGCATGAAGTGTGTCATGAAGAGGGTGTGGATGTGTACGCGCGCACATGTGTGTGTGTGTCGTGAAGAGGACGCAGGTATGTGCATGCGCGTGTGTGTTTCGTGAAGAGGGTGTGGGTGTGCAAGCACGCGTGTGCGTGTCGTGAAGAGCGTGCGAGTGTGCACGCGCGTGTGTCATGACAGGGTGTGTGCGCGCACGTGTTGTGAAGAGGGCGCAGGTGTGTGTGCACGCGCATGTGTGTCATGAAGAGGGCGCAGATATGTGCATGCGCATGTGTGTCGCCAAGAGGGCGCGGGTGTGCATGTACGCATGTCATGAAGAGGGTGTGGGTGTGAGTACGGGTGTGTGTGTGATAACGTGTGCACGGGTGTGGGTACATGTGTGTCGTGAAGAAGATCTATGTGTGTATGTGCATATTGGTGTTAGTGAGAGAGGCGAAGGGTTTGTGTGTGTTACTGAGAGAGGCAAAGGGTGTGTGTGTTATACAGATTAAAGCTGTGTGGATGAAAAATAAAGAGGTCTCCAACGCTCCAAAGAAAATAGCCCTAGCCTACTCAGCCTCTCCCCATAGCTCAAACCAGCAACATTCGTTTAAATTTTTTCTGAACCCTTTCAAGTTTAACAATATCTTTCCTATAGCAGGGAGACCAGAACTGAATGCAGTATTACAAAAGTCGCCTTACTAATGTCCTGCACAGTTGCAACATAACCTTCCAATTGCTATACTCAATGCACTGATCAATAAAGGCAAGTGTAACAAACGCCTTCTTCACTACCGTAGATGTACCTGCGACTCCACCTTCAAGGAACTATGAACCTGCACTCTCAGTTCTCTTTGTTCGACAACCCTCCTCAGGACTCTACCATGAAGTGTATAAGTCCTGCACTGATAGGCCTTACCAAAATGCAACACCTCACATTTATCTAAATTAAACTGCATCTGCCACTTCTCAGTCCATCTGATCAAGGTCCTGTTGTACTCTGAGATAACCTTCTTCACTGTCCACCATGTCACCTATTTTGGTGTCATCTGCAAACTTACTAACCATTTCTCCTATCTTCACATTCAAATCATTTATATGAACAACAAAAAGCGATGCAACCAGCACCAATCCTTGCAGCACAACATTGGTCACAGGCCTTCAGTCCGAAAAACAACCCTCCACCACAATCCTCTGTTTCCTACCTTCAAGCCAACTTTGTACCCAAATGGCTAGCTCCGCCTGGATTCCACGTGATCTAACCTAGCTAACCAGTCTACCATGTGGAACCTTGTTGAAGGCCTTGCTAAAGTCCATATAGACAATGTCCACCACTCTGCCTTCATCAACCTTCTTTGTCCTTCTTCAAAAAACTTGATTATGAAGAGGGTGTGTGTCGTGAAGAATATCTATGTGTGTATGTGCATATTGGTGTTAGTGAAAGAGGCGAAGGGTTTGTGTGTGTTACTGAGAGAGGCAAAGGGTGTGTGTGTTATACAGATTAAAGCTGTGTGGATGAAAAATAACGAGCATGTGTATCTATGTGAGTGAGAAAGAGATAGTGTGTGCGTGTGTGTTACAGAGATAAAAATTTTGCATTCTAGAAATAAAGGATGTGTGTGTCAGTGGGAGTTAGAAAGACATAAAGGGAGCATGTCTGTGTGTGGGGAGAGAGAGATAGCGATTAAAAGAGTGTGTGTGCATGAGAGAGAAAGAGATGTTGGATGGATGGAAATTTATTGCTACTTGTATTTGTAAAAATACAGTAAAATGTATGTTAGTCACTACAAAAACAGCGTCATTTAATTACATAAATAATATATTTTTAAAAATAAGACAAAGTCAAGACAAATGTCATTTTTTGTCTATTCCACAGCCTCTTGGTTTCATGAACAGGCCACTGCCGCAGACTGGGGCCTACCGAACTACTGAGGCAGGTAGGGTGCCACAACTGACGAGTACCAAGGCCTCTAACTTCCAAGGGCCAGGTCCTGTCCAACTACCAAGGGCCAGAAACCTGTCCAACTACTGATTGCCAAGGACCAGGGGCCCCAGTGAAACTGCTAAGGACCACGGTCTGTCAAAACCACCAAGGACCAGAGACCTGCCAAAACCGCTGAAGACCAGGCACAAACATAACTGCTGAGGACAGGGGCCTGCCAAAACTGCTGAAGACCAGGTGCCCATCATAACTGCCGAGGACAGGGGCCTGCCAAAACCACTGAAGACCAGGTGCCCATCATAACTGCCGAGGACAGGGGCCTGCCAAAACTGCTGAGGACTCAGGGCCATCCAACTAAAACTGCCACACCTCAGCCAGAGAAAGAAGAAAAGATGAATTTGAAACAAAAGGTGAAATGAAGAAATAATAAAAAAAAAGATGCGGCCAATCAACCAAGAGGCAGTGGACGAGCCTAGAGCCCAAACACTATCTGATATCCTGTCCCCGCCTCTTGTTTATTACGTATGTGCGAGAGAGAGAGAGAGATGAAGGGAGAGTGTGTGTGTGAAAAACAGCAGCAAGGACCTTTACCGCTGGGCCACAATAGCTCCTGGGGCAATTGGCTACCCGCGCTCACCCCACCATGTGAGGGGAGACGGAATGGGACCACTGCCAGATAGCACATTGCGGGCAGGACAAGCGATTCCCAGAAAGGTACATGACTGAGCATGTGGGGGCAGGGGCAAAGGAGGCAGGAGCAGGCCTGTTCAACTCCTTCCCCCTCATCGGAGCTGCTCCTACAGCCATCTGTCCAGTGGGGACCAGCATTTTGGGGGTGTGAGATGTTGAGGAGGGGAAGGGGCATCATCTCCAATTCTCCCCACTCCCTTTGAATGCACTCAATGGTTGAGTTTTTTTCCTTTATCCCTCTATACTAAATAGGTGATTTGAGAAATCTTCCCCAGCAGCATCCTGAAGCCCAACATTTATATCAGTCACAGCTTTGAATATAGAAGTTGCGTCGTCTTATTGCAGCTGTACAAGACATTGGTGAGGCCACATTTGGACTACTGCGTGCAGTTCCAATCAATAGAAAGGATATTATTAAACTGGAAAGAGTGCGGAAAAAGTTTCATAGGAAGCTACCTGGACTGGAAGGTTTGAGTTATAAGGAGAAGTTGGATAGGCTGGGACATTTTCTCCCTAGAGCCAAGGAAACTGAGGCGTGACCTTATAGAGATCTAGAAAATCATAAAGATGTTTAAATAAGGTAAATAGCCAACAGCTTTTCCCCATGGTGTGGGGAGTCCAAAACTACAGGTTACAGGTTTAAGATGAGAGAGTAGAGATACAGAAGGGTGCATGGGGCAATTTCTCTACACAGAGGATGGTGAGTGTCTGGAACAGGCTGCCAGAAGTAGTGTAGAAGCGAGTACAAGTAAGATTGTCTCACAGGTAATTCTCCAGTCCAGGAGTAAAAAATATCAATAGAAACTCAACGAGTCAGAGTAGCAGGAAGAGATGTACTGAAGCTTCCACCCAAACTCAAGACCCAGCAACAACTACTGAAACTAAAAATCCTGGTGTATGGGAGATTGCCCCATTCAGGCTGCTTGTATTGTTCCAACTTTAAACAAAAAAAAATGGAGGGCGTTAAAAACGGTTTGCTCTAGTGGCTCTGAGCAGACTGCTTTTCACCTCTGCCTTAAAACTTCTCTTCAAAATAAAAGTAGGACAAAATACACCTCCTAAAACCATAGTATCGTCACACACAGGTTGGAGGATGCTCAGGTATGCAGCGGTCTCTGAACTGCTCGTACCCCTGCTCAGATGGAATTGCACATCAGCCTGGGTTCCAAGGCCTTCCGCAGGAGCCCATGCCCCACAACCTGAGTTGCCTTGATAATTCTCTCCATGTCCTTCTGCATGGCATGGAGAGGTTTCCTGTACAGGTTGCTGCTGCACACCATCCAGTTCTCCCTTATCTGTTGCCCAGACATGCCTTGGCATTCTATTCTACTGCCAGATGGTGGAGTCACCATTTGAGAGTGTTCTACATAGGAGTCTTCCAGTTTTCCATCAAGGACCTGGGATAGAGGATATTAGAGTAGATTTGTAGCTCAGGTTGTGGATGTTGTGGTTCGTTGGCTCGCCAAGCTGGTTCGTTGTTTTTCCACAGACGTTTGATGTTACCCAGCAGGGTAACATCATCAGTGCAGCCTCCGATGAAGCGCTGTTGTGTTCTCCCGCCCATTATTTGAACTCTGGAGTCCATTGAGCTGGATTACTTCACTTCCGGTTTTCCTTTGCAGTGGAGTGTATATGGGGTTGAGCTCTATGTGTTTGTTGATGGCTTTCTTCGTGGAATACCAGGCTTGTAGGAATTCCCGTGCCTATCTCTGCTTTGCTTGCCCCAGGATCTTGGTGTTGTCCCAGTCGAATTGGTGTTCTCCTTATCCACATGGATAGAGATGAGTGAGTATTGGTTGTGTCTTTTTGCAGCAAATTGATGTTCGTGTACCCCTGTTGTTAATTTCCTTCCTGTTTGTCCGATGTTGTGTTTGTCACAGTCTCTGCAGGGAATCTTGTATATGACATTGGTCCTGTCCATAGTGGGTAGTGGGTCTTTAGATCAGATGAGCAGCTGTCGTAGGGTTAATGTGGGTTTGTGTGCTACTCTGACGCCCAGTGGTCGTAGGAGTCTTGTGGTCAGTTCAGATGTGTTCCTGATGTAAGGTAGCGTGATGAGTGTGTCGGGACTTGTAGAATCTTCCTGGTGTCGTTCGTGTAATAGGCATCTTCAGTTTTTCGGGTATCCATTGTCTTTGAATACCTGGAAGAGGTGCTCTTCTTCTTCTCGGCTTAGCTCTGTACTGTTGAAGTGTGTTGTTGCCTATTTAAATAACGTTCTCACGCAACTTTGTTTGTGTCCGTTAGGGTGGTTGCTGTTGAAATTCAGTACTTGGTCAGTGTGTGTAGCTTTCCTGTGTACCTTTTGTTAAGAATTCCCCAATTGTCCTGCACTCTACCATGACGTCCAGGAATGGCAGCTGTTTGTTCTTCTCCTCTTCTCCGATGAATTCGATTCCGGTGAGGGTGTTGTTTATTAGTTTGTGTGTCTCCTCCAGTTTGGTCCGTTTAATGATGACAAAGGTGTCGTCCATGTAGCGTATCCATACTTTTGACTGGATTAGCGGAAGGGCCGTACTTTCAAGTCTCTGCATCACCGCTTCGGTTATTAGTCCAGAGATAGGTGATCCCATGGGGGTCCCGTTGATCTGATCGTATATTTGGCCGTTAAAGGTGAAGTGGGTGAAGTGGGTGGCGAGGCATAGGTCCAGTAGCTTCACATGTTGTCTGCGGAGATGGTGTCACAGGGGTCTTGTTCTTGTTTTAGTAGTGCGGTCATTGTTTCTCTTGCTAGTGGTATGTCTATCGATGTGAATAGGGCACTAACGTCAAACGATACCATGGTCTCGTCGTCATCTATTCTTATGTCCTTGATGGAGTTGAGGAACTGTTGGGCTGAGTGGATTGAGTGGGGTGACTTGTTGACGAGGTGCTTTCGTCTCCTTTGTAGTTCCTTGGCTAATCTATGTGATGGCGTGCCGAGCAGGGAGACTATGGGTCTAAGGGGTACTTATGGTTTGTGTACTTTTGGGAGGCCGTAGAATCAGGAGGTGTTAGTTCCTTCAAGTTTCATTCTTAAGAAGTCTGTTTTGTTGATCTGTCCAGTCTGTTTGAGTCTTTTTAGTGTGTTGAGGATCTTGATGCCTAGTTGTGGTGTCGGGTCTGTCTGCACTTGCTGGTATGTGTTCTCGTCGGCTAACTGTGCATGTGCTTTGGAGAGGTAGTCCTGTTTATTTAGTATTACTGTCATGCGTCCTTTGTCTGCAGGTGGTATTGTGATGTTCTTGTCCTTTTTCAGTCCTTCTCGGGCTTTCCTTTCCGATGTGTTGAGAGTGTTGAGTTCGCTTTTTTTGGTCAGTGTCGGGATCATTGTCTGTCATATGATTTGTTGGTGTTTCTTCGTTGATGCTGTTGGTCCTCAGTGTGGCTAGGAATTCTGTTTGTTGACATCTCTGTAGTTATAGTTAAAGTTAAGTCCATGGATGAGAACAGCTTTCTCTGTGTCTGTCAGTTTCCTGTCTGAAAGGTTTCTTATCCAGGTGTCTGCTCTGTTGTTGTCATTTTGGTGGGTTAGTTTGGCTAGTTTGTTCTGAAGGGTCTGTCTTTTCCTGGCTCCTGTGGTCTGTTGACTGATGTTGATGGCTCGTTCTAGGTCCATTGTCCAATCTTGATTGGTGGCTTCCAGGAATAGCGTTTTTTGGCGCCTAATTTCTCTGTTATATCCGTGGAGCCAGTTGTGTGCATTGTTTATGATTATCTTTACCATCCTGCGGCCGTTTTGTTCTGCTGTTTTGCAAGCTTGTGGGTTATTGATGGGGGGTTTGTATTTCACACTGCACGTAACACCTGGTTCCTGAGGCATCCATGTAGGAAGTAGAGTTGTTCACGGGTAGCGCTCTGTCGTTTGGCGTAGTTCTCCCATTTTCATGCCAATTTGAGCGTGCTTTGCCCATAGGTCCCTAAGATTTTACAGTAGATTTGTAGAGGATATTCCAATGCAAGAACAGTCCAATGCAACCTTGTTTAAGGTGTTTCATAGACTCCCAGCCTAACTGTTTATTTTGAGGTGTGGTGGAGACCGTGTACCGGGTACACAGTGATTGCAGGAAACTACACCACTACCAGCAGTGGTCATGTCCTGCCTCTGGTCCAGAAGTAATGGGTTCAAGTCACACCTGCCCCAGAGGTATATCATATGTCTGAACAGACTGATTTGGAAAACTGAGTTCTTGTGCACGCAGTCACTGACAACTGGTTAAGTAGACAGATTCATGTAGCTTCATGCAGCTTCCACTCATATCGACTATGTTTGTCTGCATTCCTGACTTAAACCATGTTTCTACAAATAACTGTTTGCCCCAGTGTACATTTTCTTTTTAAACTTTTCTTTGTAATTTGGTTAATTGGTTTATTTTAAAAAAGAGAATTCTTCCTCTGTGGTCTTGGGCTTCTGGACAAGGAAATGATCCAGAACGGAAAGCTGGAAATTGATGTTTGTACTATATTATGGATTTACAATGAAACGTTTGTAAATCTTTTGCTGCCTAATTGAAATTATGGATATCTGTGGACGAAAATCATTAGAAACTTTCCGTTTATACTCATTTAGCTATTTGAATGAATTGGTTCTTTGCGGAAAAGTAAACAAACAAAAATCTACATATATAAAAGGTAGATTAACTACATTACATAATCTGTGATTTGTATTTTTTATCGTACCTTCAACTTGACATTTTAGACTCCACGCATGTGGTGCAAATAATTACAAAGGCAACTGTGTCAAGTGTATTGTCGTACCTAATCTAGAAATATTTCAAAGCATCCAAACAGGCCAAGGGAGTGTGAAACATTGAACAGAGTTTCAGTTAATTAGCACATTGGGTTTCAACATCAAGTGTTTAGGCAAGGCAGTCTCCACCCAGTTCCTCATTAGGTACAGAAGAATATAGACAGCACTGCGAAAACATTAATGCTTTAATTAAGATCATAAATCCATTTAAAACACTATTCTACTTTTCACATTAAACTTATTTTAAATTCAAGAGAAATCTCAGTAAATATGAACAAAATCTATCCATAATACAACACAAATTGTGAATAAGATAGCTGTGCAGAATTTGGAAGATTCATAATTACACACTCAGAAGCAGCATCTATCAGAAGGTCAAGGACACAGTGCTGCATATAACAGTTCCATTCCATGACACAGACATCCCTCACCCAGTAATACATCAAAATTTTTAAAAAAACAGAAACTTAAAAGAACATTTTTTAAAGGACATTCATTTTTTACAAGTGTGGACAGAAGAATCATCTGGAAGAAACCTCTGAGCCATCTTCAAAGTTCTGCTGTACAGGTTAGCAATTGTGGACTATGTATCAGATATAAATAATTTCTGACAGAGTCCTTTGATCTTTTTGTCCAGTTACATACAGACATACAAACAAGGAACAAGAATAGGCCATTCAGCCTTTCAAGCCTACTCTACCACTCAATAATAGCATTTGGAACACTGTGAGCAGTTTGTGAACAGTCCTGTATCCAAGGAATGACGTGCTGGCCCTGGAGGGGAATCTGGAGGTGCTTTACAAAAATGATTCCAGGGATGAAGGCCATGATTAAAAGGTCTTGTCACATGAGGGGCAGTTGAGGACACTAGTTCTGTACTCAATGGAGTTTAGAAGAATGAGAGTGGGAATCTCATTGAAATTTACAGAATACTGATAGGCCTGGACATGGAAAAGATGGTTCCACTAGTAGTAAAGATTAGGCCTCAAGGGCACAACCTCACAGCAAAGGGATGACCCTTTAGAACTGCGATGAGGAAGAATTTCTTCAACCAGAGGGTGTGAATATGTGGAACTCATTGCTACAGAAGACTATGTAGGCCAAGTCATTGTATGAATTTAAGACAGAGATAGATAGGTCCTTGATTGGTAAGGGGAGCAAGGATTACTTGGAGAAGGCAGGAGAATGGAGTTGAGAAACATATCAGCTGTGATAGAATGGCAGAGTAGACTCAATGGGTTGCGTGGCCTAATTCTGCTCCTATACTTTATGGTCCTAGAGGTGATCTAATTTTAACCTCTCCTCTACATTCCTGCATTTCCCTACAACCTTTCATCCCCTTGGTAATCAAGAATTTATCCACACCTGCCTTAAAAATATTTAAAGATTCTCTATCTACTGCTTTTGAGAACGGAAATTCTAAACACTCATAACCCTGTAAGAAAACAATGCTTCCTCATCTCTATCTTAAATGGGCAACCCCTTATTTTTAAACTATGAATTGCTTCCACTGTTTCTACTTTCAAATAAAAGGGCATAACCTGTGACTCTATTTACTAAACAAGGTGAAATAGCTTGACATTGTTTAAGATTCTCCGACAAAAGGAAACATCCTTTCCACATATACCTGGTCAAATCCCCTCAGGATCTTGTATGTTTCAATTAAGTCACTTCAGTTCATAGATTTTAACAACTAGTTTACAGCTAGATTGTAAAATTACTTTTCGATAAGAGGTTATGACAAGCTGCCAGAAAAGTTAACATTTTGCTCATCATTTTACTGCTGTAATTGAAAGCTTTGCCAATTCATCACACCTTGAAATTATTTTAGCACCCAGGATCACAGAAAATCACAGAATGGAAGGGGCCATTTGGTCCATCAATCTTGTGTTGGCTATGGGAAACAGCAGTAGCGATTAGATCTTAAATCATAAACTATCCCTAATTTAACACTAATTGGCAATCAGAGGCATATGCAGATTCCTGAAAAAAAAATACAATATTGGCTCAGGATAATGAAGAAAAAAAATGTTAGCAAATAAAGAAACACACACCAGCGACAAAAAAAAACCTCATTCTATTTATTTCACTTTCTTTTCCCCATATCCTAAGTATTCACTAATGGGTCTTGATTGTTTGTTATAATCAATGAACAACAAACCCTGTTTGATTAGGGTTCCTGTGGTGAATGGTAATTTTCCTACTTCTGGACCAGGAGGTCTGGATCAAGTCCCACCTGCTCCAGAGGTGTGTAATAACATCTCAGAACAGGTTGATTAGAAAATATCTAGACCAGCTGATTAGGGGGCTCTTGTGCAGTGGCAGTGTTCCCACCTCTGAGCCAGTGGGTCCCAGTTCAAGTTCCACCTGCCCAGGAGGTGTGTCATAACATGTCTGAGCAGTCTGATTAAAATAACTGGATCCACTGATTGGGTTTATGGTTTCAGAAGTCACTTTCTTCATCCCAAGAACACTAATGATCACAAGATGTTTCAAATCATACTGTAAAATGTGGAATAAAATGCTATCAAAGGAAGTTTTTTTTATTCATGGTAAGTGGGCATCGCTGGCTAAGCCCACATTTATTGCTGAATATGAAAAAATGAATGTCATGATTAAAATAGACTTACATGGGATATGGAAAATATCAAAAGGCATGCCCTTTATTTAAAGGTGGAAACAGTGGAAAGAATTCCTGTTGGTCAATTCAAGTGCATAAAAACTAAGGTAATGATTTGATAAGCAGGTTACTCTATCTTATATAAACAAATAATATTAACTTTTTTTACATTTCTTACAGAACCCCCTTGTGCGATGTAAGCGCTCCACATATGTGCAATAACATCTCTGAACACGTTAATTAGAAAAATAGTTAATTTTTAAAAAAATCTTACATAACTGACAAGATCACATGTATTACCCGTCAACAACGTTCTGCACATTCATTAGATGTGATTCTCTTTGTTACCATTGGCTCAAATTTGCTGAAGACTGGCAGTGATTTTGGGAACCCCTGCAGAGATGGATCATCCACTTGGCACTTCTGGCTGGAGATTGTTGCCAATGCTGCAGCCTTGTCTTCTGCACTGATGTGCTGGGCTCGCCCATCAGTGAGAACGGAGAAATTTTGGAGCTTCGTCCTCAATGAGTTGTTTAGTTGTCCACCACTCTTCACAAATGTATGTGGCAGGACAGTCAAGCATAAATCTGATCCACTTGTTACTGAATCACTTTGATCTGTATATAACTTGCTGTTTGGTATGTAAATAATTATGTATTATAACTTCACCAGGTTGACACCATATGTTTAGGTAAGCCGGGTGCTGATCCTGCATGCCTTCTGCACTCTTCATTGAATCAGGGTTGATCCCCTGGCTTAATGGTAGTGGTAGAGTACGGATATGCCAGGCCATGAGGTTGTAGATTATGTGTGAGTACTGCTGCTGCTGAAGATGATCCACAAAACCTCATGGATGCCCATTTGCTAAATTTGTTCAAAATTTATCCCATTTAACATGCTAGAAGTGCCACATGACATGATAGAAGGTATCCTAACAGTAAAGACAAGACTTTGTCTCCACAAGCACTGTGAAGTGGTCACTCCTACCGATACTGTCATGGACAGATGCATTTGCGGCAGGTGACTTGGTGAAAAGGAGGCCAAGTGTGTTTCTTCCTCTTGTTGCTTCCTTCATGACCAGCTTTGGACCCTATCTAACAGTTATGTCCTTTACAACATAGCCAACTTACTCAGTAGTGGTGCTGGCATGCCATTCTGAGTGGTGGTCTTAAATGTCCATCACTGAGTACATTTTGTACACTCAGTGCTTCCTCCAAGTACTGCAGTACTGATCCAACACCCCAGTGGGAGCAAGCATGAGACTGTCCTTGACATCAAGGGCTCATTTGACTGAGTGAGCATCAAGGAGCTTCTTAAATGTTGCTCGAGTACCTGCCTCCAGCGCTCCCTCAGGCAGCACATTCCATATTTCTACCACTCTCTAGTTGAAATATTTTTCACCAGATCTCCTGTAACCACTTACTCCTCAGCTTAAAGTTGTGCCTTCTGGTCTTGGACACATTACAATCCATCTGCTAAACCATTAGCTATTCACTCCACTTGTGTATATTCTTTTTACTAAATCTCTACCTTCATTAGATAGCCATGAAAATGTGTCATCTTAGTGTAACTGCAAGTTTAACTGCCAGTGACTTAATCCTCTCATCCAAATAATTGAAATACTGCAGATTGTACACAGTTGAGGATGATCCCTCTAGTAATTCAATACGAGAAAGACCTATTTACCGATATTCTCTGCTTCCTATTAGTCAACCAATCCACTATCCATGTTAATATGCTACTCCTAACAGGGGTCTTATCTTGTGGAGCTACTTTTATCATGGAACCTCATTAAATGCCATTTGGGAATCTTAATTCGCCTGAATGAGTACAGTTCCAACAAAATCAAAATGTTCAACACCATCCTGGGCAAAGCAACCCAGTTTGACTGGCATCCTAACCACCATCTTAAACATTCATGCCTTCTAACATCAGCACATCATCCATAACCTGTACTCAGTAAGGATCATTGGCAGCACCTTCCAAGCCCTTGATACCTAGCACCTAAAGAACAAGAGAAGCAGGTGCATGAGAACTCCATCACCTGTAAGTTCCCCCTACAAGACTCCTGTCTTGGAATTTTAAGGTAATTTATTTGTTGTTGCTGGGTCATATTCCCTCCCTAACAGCACAATGTGTACTTACACTACATGGACTGCAACAATTTAAATAGACAGCTCACCACCTTCTCAAGGACAAGAAGTGATAGATAATAAATACTAGCTTTGCCACCATTTCTCACATCCTGTGAACAAACAAACATAATGATGATGATGTAGTGATCATAAAAAGATAAATGTTCTCGTTCTAATCGTGTTAACTAAATCTGACTCATTCACAAATATATAATGGTTTTCACTCTTGTTGGTTTTAGACATTGTTGCAGAAACCTATCCTGATACATTCATGAAATATACTAATCTGTTTATCATAACACATAAAAAGTTAAATCTGTTACTAAAACCATTCTGACTTCATTACATGCTTGCCTATTCTCTGCTTTTATACATCCAACATTTTACAGCTACTTCAAGGAGGCCTATACATAAATTCTACTTTGTCTTAAAATCCTTTTCTATTCCTTAATTCTTGTATATCCTCTTTCCATTGCAGTGATTTCATCTATCACAACTATACAGATCCTCCTCACTTCCATTTTCTGTCTTAAAACCTAACTTATTTAGTCACCAGTGCTGACATCTAATTGTTGTGTCTCAGTAATGATAACCACATCATGCCCTCCAAGTTGAGCTTAACACCTGTAATTGTTCAATTTCTTCCTTATGCACATCATGGTTGTGTAAAGGACACTTATTTGAGTTATACACCTTTAACTTGTCCTTCTGCTCCAATGTTTTATCGACATATTTATTTTTGTTCTAATTCTATAAATACTTTTAATCTTCTGGTTTCTTTTCAACATATTTTTAACAATTATTCTATTCCCTTCACGTTTGTTTTAGAATGATTTATACTACATTTTCCACCTGAGCCCTTGCCCAACATGTAGCAAATAAATATTCTTCACTGTTTATTATTTCTGTTCAAAATCTGGTAATTGTCTGCTTCGGGTGGAACCCATTCCAATGATATTGTTTCTTCCCATTTCAATACTGATGCCAACATCTACAAATTCTTAAATATTTCCTTTTTTCTAAACATAAAATGCAATACATTCAATTAATATTCGTTTAAAAATAATTAGAATAATAATCATTCATATGTGGAGGACCAATACGTAGATGTAATTTATTTTAAAAGCTTTTAGAAACTGATTAAATATAATGGCAAAAGAAACTTAAGCTGGTAAAGACACCTGTGCATTGAGTTCTTAGCATTTTTAATGAATTTAAAGGACTGGTTATACAGGCCTGTGTATTTATGATTATCATGCATAACAACATGAACTGGTAATAGAGGAACAGAAAAAGAAATACACTGGGAGAGCAGATGTACACATTCACTCAGAAAATGTTAATATGAGGACACTGATAATCCAATAGTATTCTTGATTCATCCCTACAGCTGCATTAACTAAATACCAGATATTGTGCCAGGATTGGTCCTGCAACATCCCCAGAGAAACACGCAGCAGTTGTTGCCTTCCTGTAAAGAGTTTCAGTAACAATGACATCATCGTTTCAGAGCCTCGTTTGAGTGGAACTGATGTGGAAGGACTCAAAGGACAGTCTGAATGCAGATGATTCAAGCCCACCCTCCACCCCTTGTCTGAGGATCTCTCTTTTGTTTACAAGATGGTCTAGATTGCACTAGTGCACTGCAGTCAGAATGCAAAATAACGAATATCTTAAGCAACTTTACTCATACTAAACACTTTGCATACTCACAGGAAGAATTATGCTATTATGCTAGATTTATGAATTATTAATCTTCAAAACATACCAATAAATAGAAAGCACTACATATTAACATACACACATTGCAGTAAACAACACATACTTTCTGAGCAGATTGCAATACAGACTTTGAGGCTTTTTTCTTTCATTTCATAGCATTTTTTTATTCTTTACATTTAAGAAGTATTTAGATGTACAATTGTGATGCCAGGGCATTCAAGGCTATGGGCCAAGTGTTGGAAAAAGGGACCAGAATAGTGAAACAGTTGTTTTTGACCAGCACGACTTGATGGGCTGAAGGGCCTTTTTCTGTACTGTAGGCCTCTATGACTCTATTCCAAAAAGTGTGAGCTTTTTCAGAAAATAGTATACCATTGCAATACTAATTTCTAAATAAATAACACTAGAAATATAAAGAACATTTCTGATCAACTAGCTGATTGATGAAACTAAAGAGAAAAATGGTCAAATAGCCTCCTCCTATGCTATGACCAGGCTCTGACTTAGTACTCAGGAGGTCCATGCACAAGGCGTAAGATTAAGAAATAGTGTGAGAATTTTAAGACACTCACTGAAATACATATATCTGCAAAACCTAAGAGTCAAACACCACAGAGAATATTAATCATGACATCAGAGAAAGCAACCACTTGCTGTACCATTTTCATATGCAATAACATAGTCCAACAGGAGTACGATTAATTGTATTTCCGATAGGTAGACATTAGTACTGTGAACTTAACTTTGTTCCTAACGCTTTCAAAAATGTACAAATCTACGTCATAGTTTAAAACACCATCACTAGCAAGCCCTGTGAATCACTTGGAAATGATAGCGATCGATCTATTTTAAGATGGTCAAAAGAGGAAACAGATAACCATATAAAAACCGTGTTCCTATTTACAGATGTTAAAACACTAAATTAAACGCAATCTATATTATATACTAAATAGCTAAATACGGTGCCCTTATTTACAGTTGTATTACTAGGCATACGACTATAGGCTTACATATACTCGCATCTTTTTCAAAGCTGCGAACAACAATACTTTAATAAATTCAGTTGCTCCTCAATAAATATTCCAAACAACGAACTATTACAGAGCTCAAAAAGATAAAATCCAGAATAATCCTGTCAAAGTGTAGACAAAGCGAACTCCATTTGCAGGAATTGCGAACTGTCAAAAGACAGCTCCATATCAGCACTTCCTTCATCAGTAAATGGCATTAACGCTGACTTTATCGGGACCTAAAGGCGCTACAGATTCATTTAAATCGTCACTTCTATTCGCTCGGACTCCGAAATGCTTATCCTGACGTGCTAGTGGCCATATATTTTTAGAGGAGCTTAAAGGTTGGAAGGTTCCGCTTTCCTTCGGTTCCAATCACAGTGTTGAGAGTTATTGGCAATAACATCTAAAAACGAGAGGAAGAGAGACGCTCACCCGAGAGTTCATCCGGTTCCAAGCCCGTCTCGATATCCAGCCCACAGATGACGAAGTAATCGGCGAAGCGGCAGCCGGTGGTGGTGGTATTGTTGGCAGTCATGGCGAGTGGTTCGCGGCCAGCGACCACTGACTCCGCATTTGCTCCCTCTCCCCCCCCAGCTCGAGCTCTCTGCGGCCGCCCTTTCAGCCCCTGTCAACAGCGGCGCGCGGCGCTCCCATCACAGCTCGAGCTGGAGCCGTTAGAGCAGCGCTGCGCTGCATGCTGGGCCACGGCATCCACAACCACCCCTTCAGGGGGCAACAAGCTCCGCCTCACAACCGAGACTGCACCACTTGTCATGTTCATACACCTCCTAACCTTCACCTCGATTCAACACTCTGCTCATTCAAATCAGTATTCTTGGCATATCTGTAAATAAAAAAAATTGTGCAAGTTTCTATCCATTTAATTTTCCAGCTGATTAAAACTTGGCAGAATTAGGTTTGTTCACCCTCCAGCAACCGTGCCAAAATTGTGCTGACATAATTGTACGACAGATCGAGTTGGAAAAGGAACACCCTTTTTCTGAAGAAGGAATTTAAGTACATTTCTTGACGTTTCTCGCTCATCTCTCCTGGTCCGGAAACTACAACTTTTTTCATAACTTAAAGAACACTGAAATGATTTCATTAAAATTACGTTTGTTTCTCGCCTTGAATACTGATAAGAAACGTATTCGGTATTGTAGTTTTAATGATGCTGTACAGCATTACTCATCACGAACTAATCTGTGCATTCGGAAGTATCAGTCTTATAAGAATTATTTACATTTAACACTTTGAATATTGCTGGTTTGTTGAATACTTTCTTTCGCTATAGTTAGGAACGTTGTCACTATATTTTCAATTCTAATGGCTACACTCTGATAAAATCAACATACATAGAATCAATTTGACTGCAAGTAAAGGACGAAAAAACGACAGAGGGAGAAATGAGTCTCTGTAATTAAGCACTGGACAGAACAGATATAGACCATTTTGTTCAATTATCCCATGTGGACATTTCCAACACCGCCCCCCCACCATTTCAATCATAATTTACTCACTCTGTTCTCGAATTTCTTCAAGCCCTTTTCCTTAACCATCTTAGCCATCTAATTTGAATGTTGGCAAAGAATTTATATGGAATCCTGGAAGTGAATGCCAAAGTCTCAAAACTCTAACAATTTTCTCATGCATTCTTTCTATATCTCCAAATTTAATTTTCCATCAATGGCCCTCACTTTTGAGGCCTCTGCTGCTGGATTCTATCCACCTTTCCTTATTCTCTCATAATTTTAAACACTTCTGAAATAAAATCCCATAAATTGCACTGTTGCACAGAACAGCAAATGCCAATAACTTCCCGAGTGAAGAAAAGATAGTTAAAAATGTATACAACTGTAAACCTGTAGTTCTGTTTCCTGACCTTTCTTGCCACATTCCATGTTACCTTTAAATCCAATCTTCTTGCTTGCTCCTCTGACCACTATAATATCTTCAACTTGTCACTTCAGTATTCACCTCCTTACTTATTCTCTTGATTAATCTCTCCTCCGACTCTGTCTTTCCAGATCCACCTAGTGAAATGTTTGCTGGCAACTAGACTTACAGTTAATGGGCACTATTAAGAGAAATGACTGCATTCACAGCCACCTTACATTATAAAGTCCGTGTCCTAAAAATAGGAAGTCAACAGTTTAACTCAAAATGACAGTGATGGCACAGACAAGCCATTTAATAACTGACCTTGTGTGCAAAAGAAGGAACTATTAAAATAAAACATCCTAGGCATAGGAAGTAGTTTAATACATAATGTACCAACAGACAAGATGTTGTGGGTTCCACTGTCACCATGCCAAGTTAAATACTGGAATAATTTCATAGGCTAGATCCTGTAAAAAAAATGAGAGATGTTATTTAAAACTCAACTGAATCCTTCAGACAAGGAACTTGGCATTCTTGCCAGGCCTGGAAGACTTTTGACTCCAGGGAACTGCTCAGTCAAATTAAGTTCGAACACTATCTATTGTTTTGCCAGTGTCCCCTGCCAAAAAGAAAACAAAACTGGCAGACATTTTAACCAGCAATGATGAAGAAGATAAAATGCACAAAATAAGAACCACATCATTGGGCTCTTATGCTGGAGAGAACATAGAATGAAATTGAGCATCAAGTAAAAACTAATCCAAGGAGAAACCGTAGAAGAGGAATACACATATACATCACAGAAGAAAGACCATGACTGGAACACAACAAAATAGGGAAGCAATTTGAGTGTAAGTAAAGAATTGTGAATATCAATAACATAACCATCAATAGCAATTGTGGGATAATGAAAATATATAAAGGTATTGAAACAATGTTATTATTTCTGAACTTTATTCTTGACATATTTGTGTATATGTATAATATACAAGGAAGGATAAAACCTAAAAGCAATTACAAGAATAGTTCCAAGAAAGGTGACCAAAAGAACGACCCCATGTGGATAGGAAGCCATAAAAGAAAAATAAATCCTCAATGTCCTTTCTAGATTTATCTGTCTTATCCCTTTTATTTATTAATTTTGTGAATAATAATCTAGTTAATACAGCTAATAGTTAATCACAGGAGGTGTAGTACATTGATCTCCGACCTCCTTACTGTCCAAGGCTCAAACACACCTTCAGGTGAAATAACATTTTACTCCAGCTTCTTTCAATCCAGTCTACTGCATTCGCTACTCAAACTGCAATCTCCATTACATGGCAAGATTAAATTCAGACTTGGTGACTGCATTATGAAACACCTCCACTCCGTCCATAGGAATTATCCTGACCTCCCAGTTACTTATCATTTCAATAAATCATCTTGGTCCAACAAAACACAATGCAACCTTGAGGAACAACACCTCATTTTCCTTGGAGGAACTTTAAAGCCTTGAGGTCCTAACATTGAATTCCATAATTTCAGAAACTGACCAAATATCTGTTATCCAGCAAGAACAGTCAGCATGGTTTTGTTAAGGGGTGGTCATGTCTAACCAACATGACTGAAATTTTTAATGAGGTGACCAGGTTTGTGGATAAGGGCAATGTATTTGACATAGTCTACTTGGACTTCAGCAAGGCTTTTGATAAGGTCCCACATAGGACACTGATAGCAAAGGTAAAAGCCCATAGAATCCAGAGAAATTTGGCTAACTGGATCCAGAATTGTCTGACTGGCAAGAAGCAGAGTGATGATTGAGGGGTATTCTTGTGACTGGAAGCTTGTGACCGGTGAGATTCCTCAGGGATCAGTGTTGGGGCCCTTGCTGTTTCTGTATATATAAGTAATTTAGACTTGAAAGTAGGAGGGTTAGTCAGTAAGTTTAAGTATTATACAACAGTCAGTAGTGAATAGTGGTGAGGATGACCTTCGATCACAGAAGGATATAGGTGACTGGTCAGATGGTCTAATCAGTAGTAAATGGAATTCAATCTGGATAAGTCTGAGATGATACACTTGGGCAGGACAAACAAGACAAGGGAATACATAATGAATTATCTGTGGAATTCCCTGACCAGTGAAGTGGTTGAAGCTACCTCGCTGAATGTGTTTAAGGCAAGTCTAGATAAATTTTTGAACAGCAAAGGAATTAAGGGTTATGGTGTGCGGGCGGGTAAGTGGAGCTGAGTCTCAAAAAGATCAGCCATGATCTTATTGAATGGCGGGGCAGGCTCGAGGGGCCAGATGGCCTACTCCTGCTCCTAGTTCTTATGTTCTTATGTTCTTATGAATGGAAGGAATTTAGGAAGCACCGAGGATCAAGAGGGACCTTGGTATGCATGTTCAATAATGTAATGGGACAGGAAGATAAAGTGGTTTAGAAGACATCTGGAATACTTGCCTTCATTAGCCAAGGCACAGAGTTTAGGAGCAGGGATGATATGTCAGAATTGTACAAAATGTTGGTTCGGCCACAGCTAGAGTATTGTGTAAATTTCTGGAATTCACATTATAAAAGGAATGTTATTGCACTGGAGATCATGTAAAAGAGATTTACCAGTGTTGTGAAGTTGGGTAAAGTATTTGTGGATTAGGAGGTAGGATATTAGAATTTGGTGTTTGTAAAATGCTAGTGTGGAAAGCATTGCATGGTCCCTTTAAAAACTGATGTGCTTTTCCTATGCTTAGAGATTTAAAACAGATGTCTGTCAGCAGCAGTTTGAAAGTTTGCAAGTACACAGAGCACCTGAATTGAAACATTTGTATCAAAAGGCATTACTGTTAGCAGGCAAAGCAGCATTTTTACCAAGACAACAGGTTTATGAATTTAGCCAATCAATTTGAAGTAGGCACTTTGATACCAAAAACCTATCAAATTTGAATCAGAGATAGTAGGAACTGCTGATGCTGGAGAATCTGAGATAACAAGCTGAATGAACACAGCAGGCCAGGCAGCATCAGAGGAGCAGAAAAGCTGACGTTTCGGGTCTGGACCCTTCTTCATAAATGGGGGAGGGGAAGGGGACTCTGAAATAAATAGGTTGGAGGGAGGCGATGATGGAAGGTGGATAAAGGAGCAGATAGGTGGAGAGAAGGCAGACAGGTCAGGGAGGCGGGGATGAAGCCAGTAAAGGTGAGTGTAGGTGGGGAGTTGGGATCAGGGTTGGTCAGTCGAGGGAAGACGGACAGGTCAAGGTGGAGGAGATGAGGCTGGTAGGTTGGAGGTGGGGGTGGGGGTTCATCAGTGAGGTGGGAGGAGCAGATAGGTGGGAGAAAAGACGGACAGGTACTTCAAAACTTCTCCACCCCTGACGTCATCCCAAAACCAGCCCAGCTCGTCCCCATCTCCTTGACCTGTCCTTTTTCTGTCCCACCTATCCGCTCCTCCCACCTGTCAGTTGTCGCGAACCGAGCATAGGTGTTTCAATGTGGTTCACAACAAATGACTGCACCTCCCAGTTGCGAACCATTTCAACTCCCCTCCCACTCCTTGGACGACATGTCCATTCTGGACCTCCTCCAGTGCCACAACGATGCCACCCAAAGGTTGCAGGAACAGCACCTTATATTTTGCTTGGAAACCCTGCAGCCCAATGGTATCAATGTGGACTTCACAAGCTTCAAAATCTGCCCTCCCCTGACCGCATCCCAAAACCAGCCCAGCTCGGCCCCGCCTCCCTAACCTGTCCGTCCTTCCTCCCACCTATCCCCTCTTCCCACCTCAAGACCCACCCCCACCTCCTACTTATCAGCCTCATCCCGCCTCCTTGACCTGTCCGTCTTCCCTGGACTGACCTATACCCACCCTACCTCCCCACCTACACTCACCTTTACTGGCTCCATCCCCGCCTCCTTGACCTGTCTGTCTGTCTCCATCTGTCTGCTCCTTTATCCATCGTCCATCTGCCTTCCCATCTCTCTATTTATTTCAGAATCCCCTTCCCCTCCCCCATTTCTGAAGAAGGGTCCAGACCCGAAACGTCAACTTTCCTGCTCCTCTGATGCTGCCTGACCTGCTGTGTTCATCCAGCTCTACACCTTGTTATCTCAGGTTCTCCAGCATCAGCAGTTCCCACTATCATTGAAATAGTTAGATGCTTGTTTTTGACCAGCATAGACTCAATGTGCCAAAGGGCTTTTTCTGTGCTATAGACCTCTATAAATATGTGATACCAAGACATACAAAACATGGTGCCCAGTAATCCTCCATGTGCTGCTGAAAAGGAATCCAGGCCGTTTCCAAATAATGTACCAGAATAATCAGCAAACAAAGGGTTTCCTCACTCATTCCCCTAAAACTGCTTTTCTTACTGAGCTCACCTAAAAGAAAACGCTGACTATTTGACTAAAGAAGTCATTGCAACTATGAATCATATTCTGCAACTTAAACCCTTCACCTAGGCAACGACCATTTCAACTGCGAGCAATGTGGCTACAAGGATATCCTAAAAAAGAACAAAATTCCATCTTTATAATACAAAATAAAACAAAGAACTATGGATGTTGGAAACCTGAAACAAAAACAGAAATTGCTGGAGAAACTCAGCTGATCTCGCAACATCAATTGGGAGAAAGCAGAGTTAACTTTTCAGATCTGGTGACTCTTCATCAGAACCCTGCCAGCCATGCAGAGTTATGCCAGAAATTTCTGTTTGTGTTTTATCTTGGTTTATCATCATCTGCATTTCATCCCTGTGTACATTTATTTAGTAATTAGTTAATTCTATTAATAAGTGAAAGTAACTTACGATGGTACTTAGTAATTAACTAATCTTTATCTATTTAAGATTAGGGATTTGTTGATGGTAATTTTTAAACTGAATAAAATTACAAGAGGGCTATACACATACATTTACAGACACACACACACTCTCAGCTCATGCATTATTCAGGCAACACCTTGTACATGGTTTTAATGATAGTTTGTTAAATTTATTAAGAAGCAAGTTTTGCTATGACAAATTGGCTAAACAGACAGGAAAATTATAGAACCGGTAAAAGATGAATGACTTACTGATGGTTGGCATAGAGTGTGTTGATCTCAATATCGTGTGATGGCAGCATCCTGTACTCTAGCTGAAGGGTTAGGAACGCTTTCCTCACAGTTCCTCTATATTCCATGATCAATGTTCCAAATGAAGAAGGCAGCTGCCTGACAAGGATGCCCTTGCCTCTGAGCATTCATTTATAGATATTTTGTAAGGAAACTGGTCAGAAATGATATTACACACCACTGGAGATTGTGGACCTCTGATCTACGAATCCAGGGTTCAACATAGTGACACTGGCACTGCACCACAAGAGCCCAATAAATTGGCATCAGCTTGGACAGTTCACATCTGAAGACGAACCATCAGTTTTCACATACATGTTGACAAAAATCAGCTCTACCTAAAAACCACTTTTTTCATCTCTTTAACTATTATGAAGCTTCTTGACTGCTTATTTACTAACCAGTTTTCAATTAAATATTGAAAGATTGAAGTAATTGTGATTATCCTTGCTCCAAGCTTCCATAGCTATGGCCTCCTTTCCTCTCCCAACCAATATCAACATTGGTAAGGGGTAGTAGGAACTGCAGATGCTGGAGAATCTGAGATAACAGGGTGCAGAGCTGGATGAACACAGCAGGCCAAGCAGCATCAGAGGAGCAGGAAAGCTGACGTTTCGGACCGAGACAATTCTTCAGAAATGGGGGAGGGGAAGGGGGGTTCTGAAATAAATAGGGAGAGAGGGGGAGGCGGTTGGATGATGGATAGAGGAGAAAATAGGTGGAGAGGAGACAGACAGGTCAAAGAAGCGGGGATGGAGCCAGTAAAGGTGAGTGTAGGTGGGGAGTTAGGGAGGGGACAGGTCAGTCCGGGGAGTATGGACAGGTCAAGGGGGCGGGATGAGGTTAGTAGGTAGGAGATGGGGATGGAGCTTGAGGTGGGAGGAGGGGATAGGTGGGAGGAAGGACAGGTTAGGGAGACGGGGACAAGCTGGGCTGGTTTTTGGGATGCGGTCGGGGGAAGGGAGATTTTGAAGCTTGTGAAGTCCACATTGATACTATTGGGCTGCAGGGTTCCCAAGTGAAATATGAAGTACTGTTCCTGCAACCTTCGGGTGGCATCGTTGTGGCACTGCAGGAGGCCCAGGATGGACATGTCGTCTGAGGAATGGGAGGGGGAGTTGAAATGTTTCGCGACTGGGAGGTGCAGTTGTTTAGTGCGAACCGAGCGTAGGTGTCCCCAAGCTCCGCTTGGTTTCCCCAATGTAGAGGAGGCCACAACAGGAACAGCGGATGCAGTATACCACATTAGCAGATGTGCAGGTGAACATCTGCTTGATGTGGAAAGTCTTCTTGGGGCCTGGGATGGGGGTGAGGGAGGTGGTGTGGGGACAGGTGTAGCACTTCCTGCGGTTGCAGGGAAAAGTGCTGGGTGTGGTGGGGCTGGAGGGGAGTGTGGAGCGGACAAGGGAGTCATGGAGAGAGTGGTCCCTCCGGAAAGCAGATAAGGGTCGGGGGGAAGAAATGTCTTTGGTAGTGGGGTTGGATTGCAGATGGCGGAAGTGTCGGAGGATGATGCGTTGGATCCGGAGGTTGGTGGGATGGTATGTGAGGACGAGGGGAATTCTGTTTTGGTTGTTATTGCGGGGAGGTGGTGTGAGGGATGAGTTGCGGGAAATGCGAGAGACACGGTCAAGGGCGTTCCCGACCACTGAGGGGAGGATGTTGCGGTCCGCTCCACAGGGAACCCTGCAGCCCAATGGTATCAATGTGGACTTCACAAGCTTCAAAATCTCCCCTCTCCTGATCGCATCCCAAAACCAGCCCAGCTTGTCCCCACCTCCCTGACCTGTCCTTCCTCCCACCTATCCCCTCCTCCCACCTCAAGCCCCACCCCCATCTCCTATCTCCTAGCCTCATCCTGCCCCCTTGACCTGTCCATCCTCCCTGGACTGACCAATCCCCTCCCTACCTCCCCACCTACACTCACCTTTACTGGCTCCATCCCCGCCTCTTTGACCTGTCTGTCTCCTCTCCACCTATCTTCTCCTCTATCCATCTTCTATCCGTCTCTCCCTATTTATTTCAGAAACCCCTTTCCCTCCCCCATTTCTGAAGAAGTGTCTAGGCCCAAAACATCAGCTTTCCTGCTCGACTGATGCTGCTTTGCCTGCTGTGTTCATCCAGCTCTACACCTTGTTATCTCAACATTGGTAATACATTTGATCCTGAGATGAGGTACTGGTGTTATATTTGTGCAATCTGCCTATATTCACTTAAGTAGGATAGTCCGACTTTGCCTCTGTCTCAGCCATCTGCTACTGAATCACTCATTTTTGCCTTTGTTACCCCATACTGGACTATTCCAATGCACTCCCGGCTTGTCGCCAATATTGTACTTTCTGTTAACTTGAGGTTACTGCAAGTCCCATTCCATAATCACTTCTCTACTTGCTGATCTACATTTGTTCCCAGTTCAACAAGCAATATCGTGATTTTAAAATTCTCATTCCTGTTTTTAAATCCCTCACCCCTCCCTATTTCAATAGTCTCATCCATTCTCACAATCTTCCGAGATGCCTGCACCTCTTTAATGCTAGGCTCTTCTACATTGCCAAATTTAATTGCTCCACCATTGTTCACAATGCCTTCATTTGAGTCGGCAAGCATTGGAATACCACACATCATCTCCTGTAAGAAACTCTTTTAACCTACATCTTTCACCAAGCTATTGGCCATCTGAACAATTACATCCTTATATGCAGTTTGGTAACATACCTTATTTTATCATACTCCTGGAAAACATCTGGAACATTTCATTGTATTAAATGTGCAGTAAAGTTATTATTGTTATTATTCATGCATGAGAACACAGAATAAGCCCCTCAAGCCTGTTCCGCCATTCGATAAATTCATGGCTGATCTGATTGTAATCTCGAAACCGCATTCCTGCCTATCCTTGACATCTTCTCGCTCACTTGCTTAAGGAAAATCTACTTTAAAAATATGCAAGGTTATTGTTTTTGCCACATTATCAGCAAAAGTGTGCCAAGGACTCATGACACTCTGAGACAAAAAAGATCACCTCATCTGTTATAAATAAGCAACCACCAATTTCAAACAGTGACTCTAGTTCTGTATTCTCCTATAAGAGGAAGCATCCTCTTCACATCTACCCTATCAAAATCCTGCAGGACCTTTCAATCTGTAATCAAGTCATCTCTGACCTTTTTAAACTCCAGCAGATACAAGTCTAGCCTGCTCACTCTTTCCTCATAAGAGGAACACACTTGATACAGATATCAGCTGAGTAAACATTTGCTAAACTGAGACAAATGGATTTATACCTTTCCTTAAATAGGGCAACTAATATAGCACAACTGCTGAATTGCACAGTACTCCAAATGCAGTATCATCAGTGCCTTGTGTAACTTTCCTACATGATAAATTCTATTAACTTTCCTAATTACTTGTTGTACCTGAAGTGATTGTAATGAGGTCAACCAGGTGGACCTCATAGAATATGATTTCTCTGATAGGGGCTGTCAATCTGATCCAATCAAGGAGCCCTGGCTGACAGATAAGAACTGAAGTGTCAGAGGTTCTGTTTACTCTGAGAGCTGGCTCTGAGGAAGCTGGATCAATGTCATGGACGTTCCATGTGTAAGTAAAGAGTGACTTGGTGACAGGATACTGGCCTCTGAGGAGTTATTTCAGTGGTGATGAGAGAAAAGCACACTCCTATAGAAATTCATTTGCAACATTCGTCGTTGGGATAAGCATTTCTGGCATTCTGCTGTTACTTGGGAAGCTTGACTTGCTCGATCCATTGAAGACTGGGCCTAGTATTTGGAAGGAATACATTATTTTTGTCTGGGCAAATGACATTGGATAAGATGAAAAGGATGACTTGGTGATGGATACCAGCCTCAGTGGATTTACTTCAGTACCTACATACCAACCTTCAGATCCAACTGTACCTCAGAGCTCTGCAATTTGTGACAGTTAACTGTCCATCAACTTGGGACTACAAATAGCGAAGAAATTGAACAATTACATATCAAAAGAGAAGTCCTGGAGAAGTTGACAGAATGTGTATAAATGAAAATTTTTGATTGGCAGGATGTACTGAATGGAGTCCCACAAGAACCTATGCTGTGGCCAATGTTTTACAACTTGCAACAGGGAGTGAAGTCATGGTAGCTAAATTAGCATGTGACACAAAGGTAGGTAGGAAAGTATGCCTTGAAGAAGACGTAAGGAGGTTGCAGATGGATATCGAAAGGCTGTGTCAGCGAGAAAAATCTGGTAGATTGAGTTTAATATGAGTAAATGCGAGGTTGTTCATTTTGGCAGGAAGAATGAAAAAGCAGAGCATTTCTTAAACAGAACAGCAGAATTTTGAGGTGCAGAGGGACCTAATTGTTCTAATGTGTGTCACAAAAATTGAGTACACAGATGCAGCACATAATTAAGAAGGCTAATGGGATGCTACCCTGTATTACGAGAGGAAATGAATATAAAAGTAAAGATATCATGCTTCAGTTATACGGGGCATTGCTGAGACTACATCTTGAGTTCTGTGTGAAGTTCTGCTCTCC
>NW_025966285.1:0-50000 GCF_021869965.1 Rhincodon typus
CAGACAAGTAGTTCTGCACGAACACGCAACTGGCTTGATAGATCCTAACCTTTTACTTTAACCATGGAGGTCAGTTATTAACAGACGAGTTTACCAGTGTATTTTCACGCAAAGAATAAATCATTCATTAAACAAGGTAAGAAATTAACTACATTATATCAGATGGAAAGGCTGAAAGACTTTATTACAAACACTTAATAGATTCAAAAGATTCAAAATCATACTCTCTCTTATCCCAGCAATATCCTTACAAATACCAAATCACTAGTGAAGATTTAACACTAGCTCTGCATCACTAGCTGTACTTCTGGTAAATTTCTGTGCATTGACTAAATGCTTTAACTTTACCTGATATCTCTCCAAAGATACACAAAACAAACTACAAACTAAACACACTATTATTTTAACTTCACAGCAAACACAATTTCCCTAAACTCAGTTTCCAGCAATTTTGCAGGATTTCTTATCAGGGAGTCTAGCACTCCTACCTCATATCTCTGGGGCACACACATAGAAACAGACTGACTCCTTTCTGGATTTTTCTGTGTTCCTGTGTCTCCATAGGCCCTATTGCTAATCAATAACAGTTTTTTTTCTGGTATCTGATGTTCTGCCTACTTTGTGTGAGCTTGTCTCATGTCTATTTATCTTATGAGATTAATAAGCTCTGTTTCTCATCTGGGGAAAAAAATTGTCCTTCTCTTCCCAAGTTTTGCCTGTGATTTTATCTGCTCTCTGCTTCCAAAACAATTTGAAGAGATTTTTTCAAAGTCAAATCTTCTTTGCATTGTAATACATCTGACAAAGACTGACCAAAAATTCCTCTGACAGTTGTGTCTCTTATAACTGACCCATCTCCTGCACTTCAGCTCTCACCCTCCCCTTCTCTCCCAAAACAGCGGTAGGGCTCCCCTTGTCCTTACCTACCATCCCACCAGCATCCATATCCAGAGGATCATTAGTAAGATGCCACCATCAGACACATATTCCCCTCCCCTCCCCTCCCTCGTCAGCCTTCCGCAGGGACCGTTGCCTCTGGGACATCCTGATCCATATTTTCCTCAATCCCAGCACCCCGTCCTCTGCAACTGCAGAAGGTGTAACACCTTTCCGTTTACTTCCTCCCTCCTCTAATATCCAAGGGCCCAAACACACCTTTCGGGTGAAGGAGCACTTTACCTGTGCTTCACACAATCTAGTCTACTTCATTCGCTGCTCACAATGTGGTCTCCTCTACATGGGAGGAACGAAGCTTAGACTGGGTGACTGCTTCACAGAACACCTACATTCTGTCTGCAAAAAAGCTCCTGAGTTTCCAGTTTCAGGCCACTTTAACACACCACCCTGTTCCCTGGCCAACATCTCTGTCTCAGGTTTGTTTTAGTGCTCCAGCGAAGCTCAGCACAAGCTGGAAGAAGAGCACCTCATTTTCTGCTTGGGAACCCTACAGCCTTCTAGCCTTCAACAATTTTAGGATTTGAGCTCTCCTATATCCTTACCCCAACCTCAACACACCAGGCCTTGATTTCAGTTCTGACAAAAGGTCACTCAACTTGAAATGTTAACTCTGATTTCCCTCCACAGATGCTGAGCTTCTCCAGCAATTTCTGTTTTTGGTTCTCTTTTGAATTCTGATCCCAAGGTTCCAAACTCTCAGATGTTATGAAGATGTTTTATATTAAGGATTGTGGAAAATAGAATTGGTTTCAAGTTTTGTAGATATATCTAGAGTAGTTCCTCTAAAAGAAGCAATTGAAAGTTCACAACATACTAGAAATCACCAATGATAACTGATTACTTGGCTGTGGAACCTGCTGGGGCTGGTTTGAACAGTCATTGCTTTGATGAGATGTTTGTTTTATCTAGTTCATTTGCAGGGAAATCTGCCAAGAACAAGCAGAGTTGGAGGAAAACTTGCCATAAACTAATTGTCCAGCTGATTTCTCCCTGTTTCTGAAAACATAATTCTCAACAATAGTTCGGGGTAAAACTTAATTGTTCTTTTGAAAAAAAAGGTGATTGAAAGAACATTTCAGCACTGTATTCCTAAGCAAGCTCTGAATTAAAAGCTTTTTTGAAGAAGACAGTAGAAGTATAAAACCAATTCTGCAGTCTCATTCTTAACAATAAATCAGGCTCTATTGACATCGGCAGCGAACAATCTTGGTGGTATTGCTTTGTTGTTGATCCTGACTTTATCTATTCACAAAGGAGCTAATTTGACAGACCATTAAAAATGTTGCAAAACCTCCAGTTAGAAATCCTTGTTCAAACCAACCTCCTATTTAATAAAATGGTCCATGGTCTTCCAATATAGCTGCAAATTTATTGGATGTTCCTGTACCAACTTAGAACTTTTCAGCAACTACAAATCTATTGAGAGTTATTTCATTCTAGTATTGGGTTTCATGACCTACCTGTGACGAAAACAATTGCTGGCTTAATTACATCAATGGTCTCTGTGCAAAATGTCTTAAAATCAGGGGTTCTTTGGGGATCTACGAACCTACTGATATGGAGGTCGGACACCTGAGCAGAAAAACATCTTTCAGTTAAATCGACCATCAACTTTTAAAAGAGATGTTTAATAAAATCAGCATAAATAAAACCTGATCTTTGATCACCTTCTTAAATGAATAACATAGAATATCAGCCTTTGCCTCGAGGTGTGTAATTCTACCCTTAAATTTTTCCAAACAGTTTATACATGATAGTAATCTGCACATAATATTTCATTACTGTACCCTTTTGCATCACAAAACTACATGCAGAATAACTCTTTGAATTTACAAATTCCTCCAGGATTTAGGGCAGGACTAATGCCCAAACAAGTGCAAAGCTCCAGGTGAGCTGACATTTTTTTTACATAAACTGTACTGTTTACAATGCAGACATTGCTGAGCGAACACATGCGTTTCTACATGTTCCGCAAGAAACAATTTTCGTCTCTGTATTAGAGGGACTTGTGGTTCTCGTCAGGAGATCATTCTGAACATCGGACTGTTCCAGGAATTTGTCTGCAAGCATAGGCGTTGCTTAAAAACAAAAGGAAACAGCAAAAAATTATTCCATTCCAGCCGGGGCCTGCATCGATTCCTCCTGCACCTGTCCTGTAAACGGGGGCGGTCCAGAGACAGAAAGTTGTCATGGTTTAAAACGGTTTCGTTCATTTTAAATTTCAAAGACATTTCATACATTGGGCGAATTTACCCGTTCACATTGCAACCGATCTTGTGATATTTCTTACACACAATTAATCTATACAGTGTGGTATATAGACGGAAGAAGAAAGCCAGAGATGGCTTAAATAGATGTTCATTCATGCTAAAGCAGACCAGGTTTAGTCCCCTGTGTATCTCCTGCCTCCACCCCCGGTAATGATAGGGAAGGGAGGCAAAGAGAGAGCTCAGGTGAGTGAGCTCCAGGTGGGCACAGTGACTCCCTCACCCACTCCTTCTCCGAGCCGGTGAGTAAGTAAGTGAGTGAGGCCCGCCGACCTTTTTACCTGCAGAAACCAGAAGAGGTTGTCCGTGCCCCGACCCGGGTAAGGAGGCTGGCCATCTCGCGGGTGCGGCTCCCGGTTGAGAGCGGGCTGCACGGTGTAGTTCTCCAGGACGTAGGCGGTGAGGCAGGCCAGCACCAGGCCGGCCGCAATCACCAGGCTGAAGACGCGGAACATCCCGGATTAGGGGCCAACACGCTCCCTGACAACAATCTCACTTCCGGACATCCACTAACGACAATACAGCGAAGCAGGCCAAGAGATACCCCTGCTGACGCACCGGCGGGTGGGGGTTGGGTCTGTTGTCTTGGCAATGATGGACCTGGGAGACTGCAGACCTTGGGAGCACAGAGGTAATGATGAGATTTAATAAAGGTTTTCCAACAAGAAGAAACTGCTTCCATGACAGTTGGGTCAATATAATAAACAGTGTAGAAAGGTAGTTGGCACAAGGTGCAGAGAAAGGGGAGGTGAGGAGCTTTTCTTTCTTGCTTAATAAGTTGCCCTGACTTGGAATACGTTTCTTGGAAGGATATTGGAAGCACATTCAATAACAACTTTCGAAAGACAATGTTTGAAAAGGAAGTATTTACACAGCTACTGAGAGCAAGTGGGGTGAGGGTCTTGTTGGGATGTTTGGGGCCAACTTAACAACTCTTTTAAAGCGCCAATATTCTAGTAGATACCGGGAAAATGAAAACACAGGATGGGTTACACCAGAGAGAAATGAAAGAAAGAGCGATTTTCATTTGTATTGCATCGGGATCACAGAACTTTACAGCCAATGAAGTCCAGTAATCATCCTAACGTAGGAATTGAAACAACAAATTTGCAGTTAGCAAAATTCCACAAACATAATAAATGACCAGATTTTGTATGGTGATGATGTTATTTTTGGGATTATTATTGACCAGAACACCAGGAATTCTCCTTGCTGTTCTTGGCAAGACAGTACTGCATCACAGCGCCAGGGACCCGGGTTTGATCCCAGCCTTGTGTGACTGTCTGAGTGCAGTTTGCATGTTTTCCCATGTCTGCGGGGCTTTCTGTTGGGTGCTCTGGTTTCCTCCCACAATCCACAGATGTGCAGTTTATGTGGATTGGCTATGCTGAATTGCCCCATATTGTCCAGGGATTTGCAGGCTAGGTGGATTAGTAAATGCAGGATTATGGGGATAGGGTTGGGGGTGGTTGTGGTGGAACTGGGTTGAATTTTCTTTGGGGGGGTTAGTCCAGACTTGATGGACTGAATGGCCTCTTTCTGCACTGAAGGAATTCAATGATTCAATTTTATGACTATGGAGTATTTTGAATCTACTTGAAATGATTGGTGGAGCCTTGATTTAATGTCCAACAGTGCTGCACACCCTCAGTACTAGATAACAGTCTGGAATGGAGGCTTCTGGTGATTTCCAAAGGAAATTAGGTGGGCATCTGATTCAAGTAAACGAGGAAAGGTTGAGAGAGCTAGGGCTTTTCTCTTTAGAACGACGAAGGATGAGAGGTGACTTGATAGAGGTGTACAAAATGATCAGAGGTATAGATAGAGTGGACAGCCAGAGACTTTTTCCTAGGGTGGAGGTAGCCATTACAAGGGGTCATAGTTTTAAAGTGAGTGGAGGTAGATACAGGGGAGGCGTCAGAGGTAGGTTCTTTACTCAGAGAGTGGTAGGGGCGTGGAATGCATTGCCGGAGAGGGTAGTGGATTCAGCCTCATTAGGGGCATCTAAGCGGCTATTAGATAGGCATAATATAAGGTAGGGGTGGAGGTTAGATAGACCTCAGGATTAGGGTAAAAGGTGGGCAAAACATCGTGGGCCGAAGGGCCTGTACTGTGCTGTACTGTTCGCTGTTCTATGTTCTAAACCTGTAGGGTTTGGAAGGTGGTGGGCACTGGCAGTTAGAATGGGATAATGGAATTAATTGTTTTGTTCTAAATAGAACCAGCATGGATTTATGTTTGTATGAATTAGGAGCAGAAGTGGTCCATTCAGCCTATTGAATCGGCTGTGCTTTCATGGCTGATCTGTTTACAATCAGACAATCTTTAATTCGCTTGCTTAACAAAGAATCTAGCAACCTCCATAATAGTGTTGCCTCCATGGCCTTCTGATACAAAGCTTCAAGTCTCACAAGCCTCTTGAGGGAAACATTTCTCCTTATCTCTGTCCTAAAAGAGCAACCCCTAATTTTAAAACTGTGCTCCCTAATCCGGACTCACCCATATCTACCTTGTGAAGACTGTTCAGGGGTCATCCCTCACTCTTCCACACTCCAGTAAAACAAACCTCAACCTGCCCAACCTTTCCTCCCATGACAATCTGCTCAATCGTATCAATCTAGTAAGATGTCTCTGAGCCAAATTACATCCTTCCAGAAATAAGACCAAGACAGCACTCCTTGTTCATGATTTTACCTCATTAATGCCATATATAACTGAAGCATAACATCCCTGCTGTTAAATTCCTGTTGGAATAAAGCGTAGCTTTCAATTAGCCTTGTTAATTATTTGCTGTATATGCACACTTTTGTAACTTATGCACTAGAACACCTTAATCCCTGTGTATCAGGGAATTCTGCAGTCATTCTCCAGTTAACTAATACTTTGCTTTTTAAATTTTTTTTCCTGCCAAAATTTTCCCACATTATATTCCATCTGCCGGATGTTTACTCACTCACTTTTATGTGACATCTTGTTGAATACAATCCAGAACACTAGGTGCAGTATGTGTAGAGGCTCCCCTTTATCACAGACTTAATAGCCCAAATAGGCTCCTTTTGTACTGCATCAACTGTATGACTCTTAAAAGTGCTACCATTAAATTGTGCCTGACATCTTATTGGTGACAGGACTGGATTACGGATGGATTGTCAAAGTTCAATGGGGACTAACTTCTGGGAGGACAGCAGTGTGCTGTAAATTCTGTCCCTCGTGACCCATTCAGGAAGAATGTGAAGGCTTTGGTGAGCATACAAGAAACATTCACAATGATTCCAGAGATAATGAATTTGAGTTACATGGATAGATTTGAGACATTGGGGTTGGTAACCTACAAGAGGGGAAGTTTGAAAGGATAGTTGATCCTAATCAATGACTACTGACTTAACCAGTCAAGTCTAAAAGGTCATAACTGGTAGATTGGGGTTTGGCAATTGGTGAGGGAATGAGGAAGAGAGAAAAATTTACTTAGCTTCATCTTCACTAATCTACATACCACAGAGCAATCGCCACACGTCCTTCTGGAGACAAAATCCCACCTTCACATTGAGGAAACCCTACATAATGTTATGTGGTACTATCAGCATGCTAAGTGGGACAGATTTTGAACAGATTTACAAACTCAAGACTGGGCATTCATGAGACACTGTGGGTTTGTCATCTCATTCCCATAAGGACAAGGAACCCACCCTGGTTTAATGAAGTATAGGGCATGCCAAGAGCAGTGTCAGGAATTCTTGAAAATGAGATATCAACCTGGTGAAGCTGCAATGCAGGACCACATGCATGCCAGACAACAGAAGCAGTATGCAATAGACAGGGCTAAGTGATCCATCTACAAGGTGCACTGAAGAAATTCACCAATGCTATGGCAACAGTACGTTATAAACCTGTAACATCTAGAATGATAAGGGCAGCAGATGCGTAGGAATGCTGCCACCTATAAGATCTCTCACCCCCCACCATGCTACACATTCTTCTGTTATAATCTCAGCTAATGGTAAAACTAGACAAGTCAGATCCCAGAATCGAAGCTGGCTTGGAAGAAAATGTATTTATTTTTTGAGGTTGATTAATGTGGTAGTTAATCACTAAACCGTATTCACATGAGGCTGCAGATGTTCTTTAACAACTGAATATATCTTTATTACACAAAAAAAACTAACAAAGCTATATCTAGAAGTCACCATAGTCTTAGCAGACCACAGAGCTGCTCTCTCACTAAAGAGACAAGGAGAGAGAGAGAGTGAGAGAGAGAGACATAACAGGTATGGTTTAACCTGAGGGTCATCGCAACTAAGTTAATGGGAGAGGTTGAGATGGACAGTCCTTTGTGGTAACTTCAGTTGGTGTAGGAATTGAACCCATGCTGTTGGCATCACTCTGCATTAAAGACCAACCTTGAAAAACTATACTTATTCTAAGGTTTTGGAGTAGATCTGTAGCTTGGGTTGTGGGTGTTGAGGTTGGTTGGCTCGCCGAGCTGGTTTGTTGTTCCGCAGACGTTTCATTACCGTGCTTGGTAACATCCTCAGTGCAGCCTCTGATGAAGCGTTGGTGTGTTTTCCCGCCTGGTTTTTAAACTCTGTCCTTGTCCATGTGGATTGAGATGAGTGAGTATTGGACAAGGAAAACCACAACTTCAACTGGGACAACACCAAGATCCTGGGACAGGCTAGGCAGAGACAAGCACGAGAATTCCTGGAAGCATGGCACTCCACGAAGCATGCTATTAATAAACACATTGAACTCGACCCCATATACATTCCACTACGGAGGAAACCTGGAAGTGAGGCAATCCATCGCAACGGACCCCAGAGTTTTAAAAACCAGACAGGAAAACACACCGACGCTTCATCAGAGGCTGCACTGAGGATGTTACCAAGCACGGTAATGAACATCTGCGGAACAACAAAGCAGCTTGGTGAGCCAACCAACCTCAAAACTATACCTATGTAGAAGACAGTTAGAAAGACCTGAACAAAAACATCACAGTGAATATTCATACTCTTTCTATTACAGAGACTCAATCCCAGAGAAATATCACTCCCGTCTCAGCTTTTTAGAGCTTTACCTAAGTGACACCTGCCAGTCTCTTGCCTTTGAACTGTTGAGATATTCTTAATGATTCCTTTCTGTGTCTGCTGCCATGAATCTCTCATGGTTCTAATGCCTAAACTTTTCTAGTTCTAACAACTGAATATTTCTATCCAAACTCTCCAGATTTAGAAACTCCACACAAATACATTTGAGCTATGATGACTGGTTCCCCAAAACTGACTTGATTCCCTCTCTGGGAGAAACTGGTCTACATTCTGAACTGATCTTTGGGCTCTTCTGAACTAAATTTTGAACTGTCTTTTCTGAAGTTAAAATTAAACCAGTGGCCATAATGTGTTTACTACGTTTGTCATAATGCCAAGAACAGGCATATGGATGATAGTATAAGGTAGGGGTGGAGGTTAGATAGACCTTAGGTTTAGGGTAAAAGTTTGGCACAACTTCGTGTTCTATGTTCTAATACAAACATCCCCAAGGACTGCACCAGTTCAAGGATGCAGCTCCCCATCACTTTCTCCATCGTGATTTGGAGTGGACATTAAATGCTGACCAATCCAGTGACAGCCACATCCCATGAACAAATAAGAAAAACATGTTCAAAATTATAAAGGATCTCTAAACAATGGAAAGGCAAAACTGTTCTCATTGCCAAGTAGGTCAAGAACCAGTGGAAAGATCTTTAAAATAATTGGCAAAATAACCAAAGGTAACATGAGGAAAAGCTTCTTTATGCATTGAGTGGTTAGGGATTTGAATGGACTAGCTGAATGTGGGAGAGATCGATTCAATCCTGGTCATTTAAAAGATATTGGATAGTTACACAAAGAAAAATGAAAAAAAAAACTACACAGCTACGGGGAAATGTCTGTGGAATGCGAAATAGTAACATAGAAAATTGGAGTGGGTATAGTCCATTGGCCCCATCTGGCCCACTCTAGCAATGAACATGACCATGGCTGATCCTCTATCTCAATGCTGAACTCCCACTCTCACCCCAAACCCATTGACACCTTTAGCCTGTAGAAATCTATCTTTTTCTTTCTTAAGTATACTCAGTGACTTTGCCTCTGTAGCCTTCTGTGGTAGAGAATTCTACCGATTCACCACTGTCGGAGTGAAGACATATCTCCCCATCTCAGTCCAAAATGGCCTGTTGCATAGCTTGAGATTGTGACCCCTTGTGCTGGACTCCCCTGATTCTGGGGAAATATTATCACTGCATCTAATCAGTCCAGTCCTGTCAGAATTTTATTTGTTTCAATGAGATCCCCTCTTATTCTTCAAAATTCCAGGGAATACAGCCCCAGTCGACATAATTACTCCACATATGACAAATTAGCCATCCAAGTAATCAGTCTGGTGAACCTTCACTGGTGCAAGAATATCTTTTCATAGGCAAGGAGACCAAAACTGCACACATATTCCAGTACTTGTTGTACCTGTATGTTTGCTTTCAGTGACTGGTGTACAATGACACCAATGTCCTTTTGTCCAGCAACATTTCCCAATCTATCACCATTTAAATAATACCTTGCCATTCTGTTTCTTCGAGCAAAGTGGACAACTTCACAGTTATTCATGTTATACTGTAAGTGCAATGTATTTGTCCACTCACTCACTCAACCTGTCTAAATCACCCCAAAGCCTCTTTGCATCCTCCTCCTCACTCACTCTCCCACCCACTCACACTCCCACCTAGATTTTTGTCATCAGCAAACATCTAAATATTATAGAAAAACTGAAAGAACTGTGGATGCTGTAAAAAAGAAGGCTCTGAGGAAGGGTCACTTGACCCAAAAGTTAACTCTGATTTCTCTCCACAGATGCTGCCAGACCTGCTGAGTTTTTCTAGTAATTTCTGTTTTTGTTTGTGATAGAAATATTATATTTGATTCCTTCACTGAAATAAGACATTCAATAGGATCATGGCTGATCTGCCATTCCTCACATCCAGTTTCCTGAGTTTTTCCTATAAGCCTTGATTCCTCTACTGATCATGAGTCTGTCTATCTCAGACTGAAATATACATGAGGACTCTGCCCCTATAGCTCTCTTTGGCAAAAAGGAGTTCCAAAGACTCTCAGCCCACTGAGAGAAGAAATTCATCCTCAACTCCGTCTTAAATTGGCAGCACTTTATACTGGTCCAGGACTCTCCCATGAGGAGATACATCCTCTCAGCATTGATCCTGCCAAGCCCCTTAGGAATCCTATATATGCAATACCTCTTGAATTCCTGGATTCCGGAGAAGTACTGGAGGATTGGAAAACTGCCAATGTGACACCTATATTCACATAGGGAGGGAGGCAAAACCCTATTAGTCTAACATTTATTGTTGGAATCATTCATTAAGAAAGTTATAGCAGCACATTCGGAAAATCATAATCTAATCAAGCAGAGTCAGCATGGCTTCATGAAAAGGAAATTATGTCTGAATAATTTATTAGATTTTCAAGTAAGTCTCAACTTGAATGGATAGAGGGGAACAAGTAAATATATTGTATCTTGACTTCCAGAAGGTGCTCGACGAGGTACCTCAGAAAAGATTAAGTCATAAGATAAGAGCCCAAGATGTTGGAGGTTGTAATTTGGTGTGGTTAAATAATTGGCTCATAGGCAGGAAATAGTTAATGGGGATAAAGGGTTCTTCTTCAGGTCAGCAACCAGTTTGGTTCCACAGGGATCAGTGCTGGGACCGCAACTGTTTATAATATACAGCAATGACTTGAAGGAAGGAAGTGAATGTACTAGAGCCAAATTTGCAGACAGTACAAAAATAGATGGAAAGGCATTTTGCGAGAGAGACATTGATAGGTTCAGTAAGGAGGAAAAAGTTGAAATATAATGTGGGAAAATATGAAATTGTTTATTTTGGAAGGGACAGCAAAAGAACGGAGTCTTATTTAAATGGAGAAAAACTGCAAAACCTGCAGCACAAAGAGACTTGGGGGAACTTGTGCACAAAACACAGAAAGCTAGCACACAGGTGCAGCAGGTAATCAGGAATGCTAATGCAATGTCGCCCTTATTTCAAAGGGGTTGGAGTATAAGAGTAGGGAAGTCTTACTGTGAGTGTTCTAGGTGTTGGTGACACCATATCCAGAGTACTGTGAGCAGTTTTCGTTCCTTTATATAAGGAAAGATATCATTTCATTGGAGGCAGCTCAGAGAAGGTTCACTAGGATGATCCCTGGTATGCAGAGATTGTCTTATGAGCAAACTCTAAACAGGTTGGGACAAGGAATGAGACAGAATTTCATTGAAACATATATGATTCTTAAAGGGCTTGCCAGGTTAAATGCTGAGACGTTGTTTCCCCTCTCATTGTGGAGAGTCTAGGACCGGAGGACATAGTATTAGAATTTAGGGGTACCAATTTAAGACTGAGATGAGGACAAATTTTTTCTCGCAGAGAATTGCGAATCTTTGGAACTCCTTGCCATAGACAGCAGTGAGAGCAGACTTCTTGTGTATATTTAAGGTTGAAATAGATTTATTCTAGATCAGTACGGGGTTCAAGGGCTATGGGGAGAGAGCAAGAAAGTGGACATGAGGAGTGTTGTATCAGCCATGATTCTATTGAATGGAAGAGTAGGCTGAAGAAGCTGAATGGCTTACTCATTTTCCTATTTCTTATAGTTTTACAGTTTCCTGTCTGCCAACCAAGTCTCCATCCATGTCAGAATGTTACCATCAATCCCCATGAGATTTGATTGTGCATAATAATATCTTATTGGGACTCTGTCAAAAGCTTTTTGAAAATGCAAAAATACACCGCATTCATTGGGTTGCCATCATCTACTCTACGAGTTATATCCTCAAAAAAATCCAGCAGGTTTGTCAAACATAATTTTGTTTTCATAAATCCATATTGACTTTGTGTGAACCTGTTGGTATTTTCTAAGTGTCCTGTTGACATATCCTTTTTAATAGACTCCAACATTTTCCATACTCCTAAAGTTAGGCTAACTGGTCTGTCATTTCCTGTTTTCCCCCTGCTTCCTTTGTGAAATGGTAGGGTTACATTTGCCACTGTTCAATCTGCAGAGATTGAGCCAGAATCTACAGAATTTTGGAAGATGACAACTAACATATACACTATTTCCATTGTTATGACATGGAGACAGACAGCTTTTCTACCTCTGTAATCACAACACAATAAAAGTAAACCATCAAAGACCTCCAATGGTTCCGACCCAGATTTCTGAATAACCAATGCCAGACTTTGTGAATAATTAATTCCAGACACCGGTTTTGTATCACAAACAAAAGACTTAACAATTTATTAGACCCGCAAAATTTCAGCTGAGAAAAAAATTAAACAACAAGATAATCTGATTAACCCAAAACATTTGTTTGCAGTCCCCTACTCACACGAAAGACAGATAGACAAACACAGTTAAGTGCTAAATTAGAGAAAATTTTAAAAAGAACTGGCCAGATTTGTTATATGGCTGAAATGATGTTTCACAAACACAGATGTGGACTATTTGGTTGCTTTTTTGGAACCGCTTATCTGGTCACCCTTTCAGTTCACTCAGCTAAAAGTAGAAATACTTCTAACTCAACTTTCTCCTCTCTGAGCCTCCAGGAGATGGTGTGAGAGATTAAGCTGGGACTTTTCAAATCTTTTTGCAGCATTGTTAGCAGCCAGGCTCATCTCCTCTGAAAAACACAGTTCATACACAGCTCCAATTCTGGTCTGGCTCTTATAGACTGAATGTCTTTTCCCTGAAGCCTCAATTACCATTCAACATCTGCCAATTGCTTGAACATGGGGTCTCTTCCAGACCTCCAATTGGTACTGACCTTGTTAACTGTCAACTTATGTATCTGTTCAAACACAATGCTCTTCCCAGGATCACTGTGTCTGTAGGAATCCTTTTAATCAGCTTACACTCAGTCTCCAGGCCTGGCTTCACAAATAAAAGCTTGTTTGATATGTTCTTTTCCTTTTGCCATAAGCTGTTTCAAAGTCCATAAGTCATCTTTAGTTCCAAACAAAATTGATAAAAGAGTAATAATGAATAATCAGTGAGGATTCCAACACAATGGCCATTCTCCTTTAGTGTAATTTTACTCCCATTAATTTCTCCAGCACTATTTTGTACTAAATTCTTCCTTCCCGATATATACTTGTTTCCCTAGCATTTCTGGGAAATTATCTGTGTCTTCTTTTGTGAAAACAGAACTAAAGTAGTTGTTTAATTGTTGTTATTTCCTTGTTTTCATTATCAATTTACCCCATTTCAGACCATAAGTATGAAGAGTCTTGAAGAATTTATCTTCACTAATTTTTTTTACATACTTCTGGAAGATCCTACAGTCAACCTTTTATATTCTTTGCAAACTTACTTCTCATATTTTATGTTCGCCCTCTTAATCAACTTTTTGAACCTCCTTTGCTGAATCCTACACTGCTGCCAACCTTCAGGCTTGCTGCTTTCTCAAGCAACTTTATATGGCTCCTATTTGAAGCTAATACCAACATGTAGTTAGCCGTGGTTGGGCCACTTTTCCTTTTGTGTTCTTTTGGCCTGAAGGAATGTATAGCCATTGCGATACATGCATTCATTCTTTGGATTCTAACCATTGCCTATCCACTGTTGTGCCTTTTAATGAAGTTACCAAATCTATAAAGCCAACTCACCCCTCATATGTTTGTAATTTCCTTTGTTAGATTTAGGACATTGGTTTTGGATTAAACGATATCATTTTCTATCCCAGTGAACAGTTCTGTCATATTATGGTCACTTTAATTAACTCCTTATCATTGCACAAAACCAAATCTATGATGGCCTGTTCCCAAGTTGGTTCCTGGTCTAAAATCCTATCTTGTACACACTCCAGGAATTTATTGTCACAGTATCATTATGAATGTGGTTTGCCAGTCTATATGTAAATAAAAATTATGATTACTGTAGCATCTTTGTTGCATGTATCTCTAATTTCCTGTCATCTCTTCAGTACTGTTTCGTGACCTAGGAAGAACTTCCACGAATGTTTTTTGTCCGTTGTTGCTTCTTAGGTGCACCCAGACTGATTCCACAGCGAGATTTCCTGCTCCAATATCTTTTCTCACTATTGCATTGATTCCATCTTTACAACATTCCTCCCTACCTTCTAAAAGATTGAATACCCTTTGATGGTGTCGTTTCCTCTGCCTTCCTTTGCTTTGTACTTTTCTACCATTCTTTCCATCTGTGTTTCCCTGACTCTTGTCTCCCAGCTCTGATTACCATCTTCCTACCACTCTAGTTTTGACCGTCGCCCACTGCACAGGCGAATATCCCCTGCCAGGATGTTGGTGCTGGTGCTGCTTTGGTGCAACCTACCTAGGTTGTACAGATCCCATCTTCCCCAGAATCAGTCCAGTCCTCAAGAATCTAAGTACCTACCTCTATTCAATCCCTCCATCAAACATTCAGATGATCTATTCTCCTATTCCTGTCTCACTAGTACATGGCACTATCAGTAATCTGAGATTGTTACCTTTGGAGTTCTGCTTTTTTAATTGATTTGGCTCCCCATATTGTGCTTGCAGGACCTCATTTCTCCTTTTTATCCACATCATCGGTACCAACATGGGCCACAACATCCGGCTAATTTCCCTCCCTCTTTTTGGGACAAGCAAAATTTGCAGACAGCAAGTATTTACCAGTGGTCTGAATGGCCTGACTCTACACAATAAGTTATGTTCCCTGTAATTATATTTTTTCTTCTGCATGGACCCATGTGCAGTAGCAACTTCCAAAATTGGGAGTCAGTGGACTTCAGCAAGGCATTTGACAAGGTTCTGCACGGTAGACTGGTTAGCAAGGTTAGATTGCCTGGAATCCAGGGAGAGCTAGTCATTTGGATACAAAATTGGCTTGAAGGTAGGCAACAGAGGGAGGTGACAGAGGGTGATGTTGGAGGGTTATTTTTGGACTGGAGGCCTGTGACCAGCGATGTGCCACAAAGATTAGTACTGGGTCCACTGCTTTTTATCATTTATATAAATGATTTGGATGTGAATATAGGAGGAATGGCTGGTAAGTTTGCAGATGACACCAAAATTGGTGGTATATGGACAATGAAGAAGGTTATCTCAGAGTACAATGGGACCTTGAGTAGCTAGGCTGTTGGACCGAGAGTGGCAGATGAAGTGCAATTTAGATAAATGTGAGGTGTTGCATTCTGGAAAGGCAAATCAGGGCAGGATTTATACATTTAATGGTAAGGTCCTGGGGAGCGTTACTGAACAAAGAGACCTAGGGGTGCAGGTTTATAGTTCCTTGAAGTTGGAGTCATAGGTAGACAGGGCGGTGAAGAAGGCATTTGGCACATTTGCCCTTATTGATCAGTGCATTGAATTTTGGAGTTGAGATATTATGTTGCGGCTGTACAGGACATTGGTTAGGCCACTTTTGGAATGCTGTATTCAGTTCTGGTCTCCCTGCTGTAGGAAAGATATTGTGAAAACTTGAAAGGGTTCAGAAAAGATTTACAATGATGTTGCCTGGTTTGGACGGTTTGAGCTATAGGGAGAGGCTGAATAGACTGGGGCTGTTTTTCTTGAAGTGTCAGAGGCTGAGACATGACCTTATAGAGGTTTCTAAAATCATGAGGGCATGGACAGGGTGAATAGCCAAAGTCTTTTGCCCATGGTAGGGGAGTCCAAAACTCGAGGGCATAGGTTTAAAGTGAGGGGGGATAGATTTAAAAATATCTAAGGGGCAACATTTTCATGCAGAGGGTGGTATGTGTGTGGACTGAGCTCCCACAGGAAGTGGTGGAGGCTAGTACAAATACAACATTTAAAAGGCATCTGGAAGCGTATGTGAATAGGAGAGTTGAGAGGGATATGGGTCAAATCCTGGCAAATGGGACTAGATTAATTTAGGATATCTGGTCGGTATGGACGAATTGGACAGAAGGGTATGTTTCCATGCTGTACAGCGCAATGACTCTATGCATTGGCATGCCAATCGGAGTGCCTTGGAGCGGCTGCTCAGCCATGCAGCTCAGAAGTGAAACAAAGAACTACCGACGCTGGAGATCTGAAACAAAACATCAGATGGTGAAAACTCATCAGACTCAAAATGTTAACTCTGTTTTCCCCTCATAGATGCTGCCAGACCTGCTGAGTTTCATCAGCAACTTCTAATTTCAAGTTTGTTTCAGCTCAGCTGTAACCATTCTAGTATTTATTTCATTAAGACATTTAATTAACTCTTTCACCTTCTGATTTGCATTGATGTCTTCAAAGTTATTGCAAGATCTATTGAATGTGAGTAATTGGACAGCTTGTGTTAATCTGCAAGCATAGTTTACAAAAGAAAGCTTGCACTGGGATTGATAAAATTTATTTTCAAACAAAGCAACTTGTATTCATGCTTCTCTGACAAAATGAAAGGCTATGTGAAATATTTGACAGATGGGAATGATGTGCTTCAGGTGAAAGAGTGTGGGCTTGAAGCCTGACTCATGTATGAATGAGCTTTGATGGGGCTTTGTCTTATGAAGGGCACCTTTGGCCAGGCTCTTTCCTCATGAGCAGCTGTAAATTTTTTAAAAATTATTCATTCGTGGGGTATGGGTGTCACTTGCTGGCCAGCATTTGTTCATCTTCCCCAGTTGCCCTGCCTCTTGAACCACTGTAGAACACCTGCTGTGGTTTAATCCATTATGCCGTTAGGGAGGGAATTCCAGGATTTTTGCCCAGCAACAGTGAAGGAATAGTGATATATTTCCAAGTCATGATAGTGAGTGGTTTGGAAAGGAACTTGCAGGTGGTTGTATTCCCATTTACCTGCTGCCCTTGTCCTTCTAAATGGAAGTGGCTATGGGTTTGGAAGGTGCTGTCTGAGGATCTTTGGCAAATGTCTGCAGTACATCTTGAACATAGTACCTGCTGCTGCGACTGAGTGTCGGTGATAGATGGAGCAGATGCTTGTGGATGTAGTGCCAATCAAGCATCCTGGTTGGGATCAAGCTTCTTGAGTATTGTTGGAGCTGCATCCATCCAGAAAAGTGGGGAGTATTCCGTCACACTCCTGACTTGTACCTTGGAGAGGCAGGAGGTGAGTTATTCACTACAGTATTCCTAGCCTCTGACCTGCTCATAGAACATAGAACAGTACAGGCCCACGATGTTGTGCTGACCTATTATCCTACTAAGTTCAATCTACCCTGCATACCCTACATTTTACTATCCTCCATGTGCCTATCCAAGAGTTGCTTAAAAGTCTCTAAAGTATCTGACTCCACTACCACTGCCGGCAGCGCATTCCACACGCCCACCACTCTCAGTGTGAAGAACCTACCTCTGACATCTCCTCCAATCCACCTTCCTCCAATCACCTTAAAATTATGCCCCCTCGTAATAGTCATTTCCGCCCTGGGAAAAAGTCTCTGACTATCCACTCTATCTATGCCTGTCATCATCTTGTAAACCTCTATGAAGTCACCTCTCATCCTTCTTCGCTCCAATGAAAAAAGCCCTAGCTCCCTCAACCTTTCCTCATAAGACCTGCCCTTCAGTCCAGGCAGCATCCTGTAAATCTCCTTTGCACCCTCTCTAAAGCTTCCACATCTTTCCTATAATGAGGTGACCAGAAATGAACACAATATTCCAAGTGTGGTCTAACCAGAGTTTTATAGAGCTGCAGCATAACCTCACGGCTCTTAAATTCAATTCCCCTGGCAATGAAAGCCAATTCACCATACACCTTCTTTACAACCCTATCAACTTGGGTAGCAACTTTGAGGGATCTGTGGACGTGGACCCCAAGATCCCTCTGTTCCTCCACACTGCCGAGAATCCTGCCATTTACCCTGTATTCTGCATTCAAATTCGACCTTCCAAAATGAATCACTTCACACTTTTCTAGGTTGAATTCCACCTGCCACTTCTTTGCCCAGCACTGCATCCTGTCAATATCCCGTTGCAACCTACAACAGCCCTCCATGCTGTCCACAACTCCACTAACCTTCATGTCATCGGAAAACTTACTAACCCACCCTTCCACTTCCTCATCCAAGTCATTTATAAAGATCACAAAGAGCAGAGGTCCCAGAACAGATCCCTGCGGAATACCACTGGTCACCGAGCTCCAGGCTGAATACTTTCCATCTACTACCACCCTCTGTCTTCTATTGGACAGCCAGTTTTGATTCCAGACAGCCAAATTTCCCTGAATCCCATGCCTCCTTACTTTCTGAATGAGCCTACCGTGTGGAACCTTATCGAATGCCTTGGTAAAATCCATATACACCACATCCACTGCTCTACCTTCATCAATGTGTTTTGTCACATCCTCAAAGAATTCAGTAAGGCTTGTGAGGCATGATCTGCCCCTCACAAAGCCATGCTGACTATTTCTAATCAAACTGTGCTTTTCGAAATAATCATAAATACAATCTCTCAGAATCCTCTCCAATAATTTGCCCACCGGTCTGTAATTTCCAGGATTATCCCTCTTCCCTTTCTTGAACAAGGGAATGACATTTGCCACGCTCCAATCTTCTGGTACTACTCCAGTGGACAGTGAGGACACAAAGATGATTGCCAAAGGGGCAGCAATCTCTTCCCTTGCTTCCCATAGTAACCTTGGGTATATCCTGTCTGGCGCAGGGGATTTATCTATCCTCATGTTTTTCAAAATTTCTATCACATCCTCCATCCTAACATCAACCTGTTAGAGCATATCTGCCTGTTTCATGCTGTCCTCACAAACTTCATGGTCCCTCTCACTGGTGAATACTGAAGCAAAGTATTCATTAAGGACCTCCCCTACCTCCGCTGACTCCGCACACAAGTTCCCTCCACTATCCCTGATTGGCCCTACTCTGGCCATCCTCTTGTTCCTCACATAAGTATAGAAAGCCTTGGGGTTTTCCTTGATCCACCCGCCAAGGTTTTATCATACCCCCTTCTAGCTCTCCTAAGTCCATTCTTCTGTTCTTTCCTGGCTACCTTGTAGACCTCTAAAGCCCTGTCCGATCCTTGCTCATATAGCCACTGTGTTTACGTGATGTGTCCAAGTCAGTTTTTTTGTATGTTAGGTTTTTAAAATTCATTCACAGGATGAGAGCGTCACTGGCTAGGCCAGCATTTATTGACCATCCCTAACTGCCCAGAGGGCAGTTAAGAATCAACCACATTGCTGTGGGTCTGGAGTCACACGTTTGCCAGACCAGGTAAGGATGGCAGTTTCCTTCACTAAAGGAAATTAGTTGAGAATAACAACAGCAAGATAAAGCCAGGAGTGGTTGTAACAAATGAAGGAAAATGTGTTCTGCTTATATCATACCATTCAAATTTTAGGCTGCTGCAAAGCGGCCAATGAACGCAAGGACCATTTGGGCTGAATGACCTACTTCATTTTATATAATGATAGGAAGTGAAGCTGCTGATTTGCGTGTCCCTTAAACAGCAAAGTAACAAATGACCAGATAATCAGATAATTGTTAGTTGAGAGAGGATTTAGACTAGGTCAGGCAAGCTGGAATATATATATACAGGTAATCTGTACTATATGGGAACTTTGGGGCTGACTGTTCATTTTTAGAGGTGTAAATAATGTTAGCTGTCACTTTCTGAGGAGTTTATTCTCATGCGAATAAACTTTGGTACCCCAGTACAATTTTATCAGGACATTTGTAAAGAATGTTGTTTTATTTTTCTCTATCTTTAATTGTGCATTGAAGTGGAAAAATAACTGTTTTAAAAGCTGAGGATTGCTGAAGGATTACTGCAGTTTGTAAACGTAAGCAACTGGAAACTCACCATAAGCATCGTTTACACAGCTGCTAGTTCCAGCAGTAGTTTGCAGATGAGCCAGAGCCAAGGGTGTGTACAAATGGCGATTCAGTTGGCAACAAAGTAACTGATGGTCAGTGACTAGTGATCAGTCACTGATGAGAAAGGCCTCCTGCATACCAACAACTATGCAATTGGTTCTCATGTAGCTGAACAGCTTGGGACTGTGAACAAGGTAGTGAGTAGTATCAGAGCTCCATCAGCTCACGAACTCTCCCCATTGTCTGAAGTAAAAGCAACTTTAAGTTTGAAGAAAACCAATTTATTTTTCCTTCAGCAGCCACTTTAAATTGTGACTTTTAAATCATATGTCAGAGGCCTTTTGTAAATATGAACCAGCCATCCTGTTCCTCTTGCAAACCAGCAAAAGCATCCAAAAAAGGAAGACGAATGAGAGACATTCTGGCCAGCTCAAGGATCATCTTAGCAGATCCTGTGAACGTGAACTGCTGAATGTATCACTGCTTTCCCACTTTTCCCTCCATCCATAACACCCATTTTCAAGATTGATTTTCAAGATGGTGATGGAGTGGGGCACTTCAGCTGGAGCTCACCTGCTCCACCCATTTCTGTTTTATTTTTCTCTTTTTTTTCCCTCTCTTGGTGTTTCTTTTCACTCCTGGCCTCAGTGCGTGCCCAGCTCATGGTGGTCTCTTGGCCTGGTGGTGTCTCGGGAGCCCGTGGTGGTATCCTGGCCCGGCCTCTTGGCCCGGCGTGGTGATTTCTGGCATGAAAGCGGGTCCTACCCAGGCATGCTCTGGAAGCAGCAGGAGGAGATTGGAAAGGTGGCAGCTTCAACAGCAGCAGTAGTGATGGCATTGTGGCCCAATATGGGAAGAGCAAGCGGTGAGGGAGGATCCCTTGCATCTGCGGCAGTATCGTGGAGAGCAGGCAGCTGAGGTCTCCCAGCGAGCGAGATAAGGGGAGGACTCATCAAAGATTGTTGAACTTTTAACTTTATTCCTTTATTTTTCTAGTTTGTGTTAAGAAGGACTTTAATGTTAACCATTACCTTTTATTTAGTCTTCTACTTTTTCTGTGAAGGTAATGCTTAACTTTTTTAACTATGTTTCTTTTACTACTTTGTACCTAAGTACCTTTGTACCTGAGATGGTGCCTGTACTTCTGTACTTGAGTATATGTGACAATAAAAGCTAAATCTACATAATTTTGTTTCTTATTCTTATGTATGTGGTGTGTATAAGGGGGTTAGAGATTCAACTAGTAGAGTTATATGCCAATGGTTCATAATTGTTTACTTGCAGCTAGAGTCTATTTAGTTGTAATAAAAAACAGGAGGTAGTGACATAGTGGTAGTGTCACTGGATAAGTAATCCAGAGCCCCAGGTTAATATTCTGGGGCCGTGGATTCAAATCCCATCATGGCAGATGGTGAAATTTAAACACAATAAAAATCTCGATGACCATGTTGTTGTAAAAGCCTATTTGGTTCACTATTGTTCTTTAGGGAAATTTGTTGCCTTTACTAGACCCACAGCAATGCAGTTGACTACTAACAGCCCTCTAGGCAAATAGGGATGAGCAATAAATGCTGTCCTAGCCACTGACACCCCATCCCATGAACAAACAAACATTCCTGTCAAGCACAGAAACCTGATCCATGCTTTCTGTCAACCTGTGAATGAAAATAAGAAAAAAATGGGGAATTCTGTGTACTTCTATAAGATCTTTGACTTCTGTGATAAATCCTGGAATATAGAGACTTGATTTCCAGCCTGCTACCTCAGTGAAGCTTAACAGTCCTCAGTTACCGTCTGCACCAAATTGTTGATGGAACCCTCACGTCTGAGTCAGAAGTGTTGTGTTGCACCGCAGAGACATAGGGCAGAATTTTGCAGTTTAGAATATTGCCAACCATGAGGACCATATTTTGGTCCCAAGCATTTTTTCAGCAGCAGTGATCATTCTGGCTTAATTATCTGGAACGTGGCCATTAAGAGTATCATCCAAATATGGTAGGTTCCTTTCAGTTTGCTCTCTTAATTTCAGTTATTCGGCATTCACTACATGAAGGCAATTCCACATACCTTCCAAACCTACAACTACTACCATTTAGAAGTACCATTTGGATGGTACTCTTAATGGCCACCTTCCAGATTAGGGCATGGCAGGACTTTACTTGTCCTTATTTACCTGTCAATCTGAAAAAGACATGTTGTATTTACTCTCTGATTTCTTCCCACCAGCTATTTATTTATCCATGCTAATATGTTCTCCCCTATACCAAAAGCTCCAACTTTGCTCAGTAACCTGTTATGTAGCACCTTGGCAAATACCTTCTGAAAATCCAAGTACAGTACATCATCTCTCCTTCATCCACAATGCATATTACTCATGGAGACACACAGCATGGAAACAGGCCTTTTGGTCCAACTCATCCATGCCAACCACATTTCCCAAAATAAACTAGTCCCACTTGCCTGCGTTTGTACTATATCCCTCTAAATCTTTCCTATTCATGTACCTATCCACATGTTTTTTAAATGATGTAACTGTACTTGCATCTACCACTTCCTCTGGCAGTTCATTCCACATATGAGCCACCCTGTGTGAAAAAGTTGCCTCTTAGGTCCCTTTTAAATCTTTCTCCTCTCATCTTAAAATAACCCTCTAGTTTTAAACTCCCCCACCCTCAGGGAAAGACCTTTGTTTTTCACCTTTTCTTTGCCTCTCACGTTTATAAACCTCTATAAGGCCACCCCTCAACCTCCTTCACTCCAGTGAAAAATGTTCCAGCCTATTCTTATAACTCAAACCCTCCATTCCTGGCAATATCCTGGTAAATCTTTTCTGAACCCTCTCCAATTTGATAATATCCTTCCTATAGCAGGGCAACCAGAACTGTACACAGTAGCTCAAAAGTGGCTCCACCAATGTCCTGTACAACCTCAACATGACGTCCCAACTTCTATACTTAATAGACTAAGCAATGAAGGCAAGCATGCCAAATGCCTGCTTAGCTTACTTGTGACGCAACTTTCAAAGAACTATGTATGTGAACCCCTAGGTCTTTCTTTTCGACAACACTACCCAGGCCTTACAATTGGTTAAACATGTTTTCCCTTCCATAAAACCATGCTGACTCTTGCCAATTACCTTAACTATTCCAAGTTCCCAGATATAAACTCCTCAATGGTCTTTAAAATTTTAACATCTTCACTATGCTAGATATCAAACTGACTGACCTATAGTTTCAAGTTTCCTGCACCCCTACCTTCTTGAATAGAGAGGCTATATTTTGTACTTGTCAGTCCGGTGAAACCTTTACAGAATCAAATGAATTTTGGAAAGTTAACACCAATACATCTACTACCTCATTATCCACCTCTTTTAAAACCCAAAGATGAAATCCATCGGGACCCATAGACTTTGTAACTCCCCGTTCTATAAATTTGCTTAGTACTACTTCCCTAGTGATTATAACTTCACCAAGTTCCTCTCTTTACAGCCTCCTGATTTCCTTGCTGACTTCCTAATCTCAGATCTGCTGTTGCAGCCACTGTATTTTTATGATGGTGCAGTTTAGTTTCTGGTTAATGGAGGCCCCACAGATATTGAAACTAGGAATTCAGCAAATGTACTATCATTGAATTTTGATGGAAAATGGTTTGATTCTCACTTGTTGGAGATCATCATTGCTTGGCATTTGTGTGGGAGCCAGTAATTAGGAAGGCCAATGGTCATTGTGAAGGGTAGAGAAGTAAAGATATCTTTGTGCTATTGTATAGAAGCTTAGTGAGACTTTACCTGAAATAATGCACAAAGTTCTGGTCTCCTTATCTAAGGAATCAACCTGTTAAGGGAGTGTGGTAGAGGTTCACCAGATCAATATCTGGGATGACAGGATTGTCTTACAAAGCGTAATTGAGGAAACTGAGGCTATATTCACTAGAAGTTTGAAGAATTAGCATTATCTCATTGCAGTGATGAAGTGGAATCTAGAACTAGGGGACATACTCTCAGGATAAAGGAGTAGGCCATTTAAGACTTCAATGAAGAGGAATCTCTTTATTCAGAGTGTGGTGAATCTTTGGAATTCCCCATAGGGCTTCGGAAGCTTGATCACTGAGCATATTCTAGATAGAAATCAATAGATTTTTCAATATTAATGACTATAATGAATATAGAAATCATGCAGGAAAGCAGCATTGAGATAGATGATCAGGCACAATCTAATTGAATGGCAGAGTGGGCTGAATGGCTCCTACATTTCTTGTTCTTATGAATGTTACTTGCCACTTATCCACCCAAACTCAAATGTTAGCTAGGTCATGTTGTGTCCATCCTGCTTCAGTTTCTGAATAGCGCTGAACATCTGTACAATCATCAGTGAACATCCTCATTTCTGACCTTATGATGGCAGGAAGGTCATCGATGAGAGCTGAATATCATTGGCCCTAAGACACCATCCTTAGCAACTTCTGCAGTGATGTCCTGAGACTAGGATAATTGTCTGTCACTATTCATGACTGAATATGGCAGGTCTGCAGAGCTTAGATCTGATGCGTTGGTTGTGGGATTGCTTAGTTCTGTCTATCACTTTCTGCTTATGCTGTTTGACATGCAAGCCGTCCTGTTTTGTAGTTTCACCAGGCTGACACCTCATTCTTCGCCTTTCCTGCTACTGCTCCTGCACTCTTCAATGAAAATGAGGGTTGATCTCCTGGCTTGACGATAAGGGTAGAGTGGGTGTATGCTGGGTCATGAGGTTACAGATTATGGTTGAATACAACTTTCATGATGGCTCAAAGCGCCTCATGATGTCCAGATTGAATTGCTAGATCTGTTTGAAGGCTGTCCCATTTAGCAGGGTGAGACCATGTTCCTTGGTTATAGAGCCCCAGTTGGGGAGAACTATTTTTGCATCTACCCTGTCAAACCATTGAAGAATTTTGTAAGTTTCAATGAATCACTTTCTTAATGTGTGGCGCCCAGACTGGATGCAATATTCCAGTTCAGGCCAAACAACTGTCTTATATAAGTTCTTAGGACACTGTATGCCTTATTATGTGCCTTCATTTGAATTACAAGGATTGGAGAGTTTAAGCTATGAGGAGATGTTGAAGAGGTTGGGGCTATTTTCTTGGAGTATCGGAGGCTGAGGGGTGACCTTATGAGGGGCATGGATAAGGTGAATAGCTAAGGTCTTTTTTCCAGGATAGGGGATTCCAAAACTAGACGGCATAGGTTTAAGGTGAGAGGGGAAAGATTTAAAAGGGACCGGAGAGGTAATGATTTCACGCAGAGGGTGGTGCATGTATGGAACAAACTGCCACAGGAAGTGGTGGAGGCAGGTACAATTATGACATTTAAAAGGCAACTGGATGGGTACATGAATCAGAAGCGTTTAGAAGGATATGGGCCAAATGCTGGCAAATGGGACTAGATCAGTTTAGGATATCTAATTGGCATGGATGAGTTGGACCGAAGAGTCTATTTCCATGCCGCAAAACTCTTTGACTCCATCTGCTAGAGGGAACATATTATTAAAGAGTCACCAACAGCACCTTCTAAATGTAGGGCTATTGTAAAAATCATAGGAGAGTGATATTGTGAAAAAAGGCAATGAGAAAAAATAATGTCCCTAATTAATGTTGGTCCAAATTATTGTTTTACAGAGGAGTTTATTTTGAACAGAATCTTATCTTTTGTAATTTAAAATCTTCCAATGCAATAATAAATTTTTTTCAAGTTTTAGAGATTTTGTGATGACACATAATACCAAAGAATTTTTAATTGATTTTAAGAATGTTTGGAAAAGAGTAAGAGTTTGTATCAGTTGTTGTAAAGGGATTAATTGTAATTTTCTTGGATAATATATGCAGCAAGGCCTGGACAATATCCAGACTTGGGCTGTTAAGTGGAAATAACATTTGCGCCACACAAATACCAGGCAATGGTGATCTCCAATGAGAAAGAACTTAGCTATTTCCCTTTAACCTTCAATGACATAACCTCACTGAATTCCTAACTATCAACATTCTGCGGGTGGGGGGGGTTACCATTGACCATAAACTGGACTGGATCACCCATATAAATACTGTGACTTCAAGAGAAGGTCAGGAACTGGGAAGTCTACAATGAGTAATTCACCTCCTGTCTCTCCAAAAATTCTCCACCATTTGCAAGGTCAAAGTCAGAAGTATGATGGAATACACTTCATTTGCCTGGATGGGTATAGTTCCAAAAACACTCAAGAAACTCCACACCATCCAGGCAAAGACGCCCTGCTTGATTGTCACCCCATTCACCATCTTCAATATTCCCTCCCCCTCCGACCGATGCACGATAGCGTTTATGTGATCCATCTACAAGATGCAGCAACTCACTGAATTTCCTATAACAACATCTTCAAATCCTACGAGCTCTACATCTAGAAGGACAAGGGCAGCAGATGCATGGAAGCATTACCACGTTCAAGTTCTCTTCCAAGTCTCATACCATCCAGACTAAGAACAAAATTGCCATTCCTTCATTGTTACTGCATCAAAACCTGAAACTCCCTTCGTTATGGCACTGTGTGTACCAACCTCACAGTCTGCAGTGGTTCAAGAAGATGGCTTAACACTACCTTCTCAAGGACAGTTAGGGATGAGCAATTATAAGAGACCACATATATTTCCATTTTGGAATTTGGAGCCATATTGCTCAAATACCAGGAGATCTTCATAACTTGAAAAAATCAAGTGCTGTACACTTCTGCAGTTCAACAGGGCAATGTTGCTTTTAGAAGACTGGTATCAAGAGTCTTAGGGTTAAGGGAAAGACTACCAGATGAGAGCCTTTGGATTGGTTGAGTAACAGTTTGTTGCAAATGTGTAAGCACTAGGCAGCCAGTGGCATCCAGAGCCTGTGAACTGAAAACATCTCACCATCCTCTCTCTCTCCATGTGGGTGAAAAGACAAGAAAACCAATAAACTTAAAAGGAAGGAGAAAAGAGTTAGGTCTGCTACATCAACAATCAAACCGAACAACATCACTTTACAGACAGCAGCATGTCATCATAGAAGTATTGAAATTAAGGGGAACTGTGACAGACAATTTAACCTGCCCCATATGATCTGGCCTCTGTGTTTGGAGTTTTTAAAGGGGCATTGTTTAAGCTGCATCACAGTAGACTAGGACTCCTTTTCCCTGCGTTTTGTTCAAGAACAAATATAAAAAATTGTTAACACTAAGTACATTACAATGAACAAAGTTATTTTCTGTTAATGACAAAACCTGGTGTGAATTGCACACACAAGCAGGTTCAGTAACAGCTTCTTCCCGGCAGTTATTAGACTGATGAATGGATATTCTAGCATCAAATAATGCTGATCTTGCTAACGTTGATCTCGCCTAGTGCATGCCCTGTGCAAGGTAACCTGTATGCCTGTACTGCTCGTAAAGAAAGTTTTTCACTATGCTTTGGTACATGTGACAATAAATCAATCAATCAATCAGTTAGTCAGGCAATGTGGTTACCTTGATGGTCTCATTGGGATTTTCTACATTTTGTGACGGTTTGTGGAACAGTGGTTCACAATTGTCAGTGCACACTTCTTAGTTAAATCATGACACAAGTGCTGACCTCGTCAGTGAATAAAAGAAAGCGATATCTAGTCCATGTGACCTGGTGACTATTAATCTGAAAACAGGACCAACAGAAGGAAATTAAGCTACTGTAAGTCCTCACTTTAAATCATCCCATATTAAATTGTTTTGATGTACTTCTGGTTTTTAATGGGATATGTATTCACATTTAGCTGTGTGGATTTACGTGAATGTCATTTCACTCTTGCCAGACACCTAACTAATTGCTTTTTAAGGCAATCTCTCCCACTCATTGACCCTCCCATTCTCCACCGAGCCCATTGCTGGCTGACCGACCGGCTTGCCAGTCCTCCAATTCACTGCCAACTCTTCTGCTTCTCCAGATTGCTGATCCTCACAATCACTGACCCTTCTCCTGCATCTCAAAACTGCTCTAATTCCGTAAGTCGTTTCCTGTCTCTAATTGAACTCATGGGACGTCACACAGTAAGGGAGAGGGAAAGGTAATTGGGAAGGTTAGCAAGCAGGGATTTGGGGAGGTGCCAGAGGATCAGCCAGTAGGAGGATCGGAGATAGGAGGATTGATGTGCTGGAACTAACTCGTTAGGGTTGGCATACTTCTTTCATATTTCAGGATTTATTTTACTTTAAGAGTTGTTATTTTATGAAATTAGAAATTTAGCAATTTTTAAAATTTTAAAATACACTATTTAAAGTTACAGGGGATAATTAATTCTTTTTCTGACAGGAAAGATTCTACAGAACCTAACATAACATTTTCGTATTAAAAAATCTGATTCATTTAACATTGTTTCAATTAAACTTGTAATTTTGACAATTGTAACTACAACACGAAGTGAGGAATTACTGTGAAAAATGCTGTGTGGACAAACACAGGAAACAGACAAAAAAACAACTGTTGAAAAGAATAAAGGAGAGCTGTAGCACAAAGGAGACAGACTTAAATTGACACCAATGTTATTTGTTATTTACATAAATGATCTGGATCTGAATGTACAAGGCATGATTAGTAAGTTTGCGGATGATACAAAATTAGGAGGTATCGTTGATAGCGAAGAAGGTTACCAATAATTACAGATCAGATGGGGAAGTGGGCTGAGGATTGGCAAATGCAATTCAATACAGATAAGTGTTGCACGTCGGAAAGTCAAACCAAGGTAGGAGTTATACAGTAAATGGTAAGGTCCTGAGGAGTTTTGTGGAACAGAGGGACCTAGGAGTACAAGCACATAGTTTGTTTAAAGTGGTGTCAAAGGTAGACAGGGTGGTGAAGAAAACATTTGGCATGCTGGCCTTCATCGGTCGAGGTATTGAGTATAGGAGTTGGGATGTTATGTTACAGTTGTATAAGTTGTTGGTGAGGCCGCACTTGGAGTATTATGTACAGTTTTGGTCATCCTGTTATAGGAAAGACATAGTTAAACTGGAAAGTGTGCAAAAAAGATTTATGAGATGTTGCCAGGACTAGTAGGCCTGGTTTTCGGGAGAGGTTGGCCAGGATAGGACTTTATTCCTTGGAAGGTAGCTGAATGAGGCGTGACCTTTTTGAGGTGTATAAAATCATGAGGGGCCTAGATAGGATGAATGCATGTAGTCTTTTTCCCAGGGATGGGGAATTGAAAACTAGAGGGTATAGGTTTAAAGTGAGAGGGGATAGATTTAAGGAGGACTTGAGGACAACTTTTTCATGCAGAGAGTGGTGTGTATATGGAATAAGCTGCCAGAGAAAATGGTTGAGGCAGGTAAAATAGCAACATTTAAAAAATATTTGGATGGGTACATGGATAGGAAGGGTTTAGAGGGATATGAACCAAATGCGGGCAATTGGAACTAGCTGACTGGGCACCATGGACCAATTTGGGCCGAAGGGCCTGTTTCCATGCTATTTTACTCTATGACATAGAGCTGTGTGTGTGTTTGTACATAATAGTTAAACAGGACAAAGGCTAAAAGACATCATAAGAACAGAGATTTTAAATTGTACAATTCTATGGCTATACTTCAGCTTTGCCAGAGCTGACCAGACCATTTAATGAGGTTTATTAAGGGAGTCAGATAGAGGAATCTCTGGGAAATTCATACCATCAAGACTGTCATGATCTAAGTAAAGGAGAGTCTTCAGGAAGGTGCTGTTTGGGTGACAACTGTCCCTGGAGGACTGATATGAATGCATGCAATCTCACAAGGTAATCTTAGCAGTACAGGCCATTCCCAGGCTGCGAATGGGTTCCGTTCTTGAGTCCATTCACAAGTCAGAACTCAATGCATGTCAACGTAAAATAGCCACTTGTAAGTAGGAGGAAACATTTTCTACGTTGAATCTTTAAAATTAGTATTAAGGGTCTAGGCCCGAAACGTCAGCCTTTCTGCTCCTATGATGCTGCTTGGCCTGCTGTGTTCATCCAGCTCTGCACCTTGTTGTCTCGGATTCTCCAGCATCTGCAGTTCCTACTATCTCTGATTTAATATATCCTTGTATGGTTGTGTTTGGTTGGCTTGCCGAGCTGGTTCGTTGTATTTTTTTCCTCCGATGTGTTGAGTATGTTCAGTTCGCTTTTTCTGATCAGAGTTGGGATCACTGTCTGTCTTATGACCATCCAGCTTGGTGAGCCAACCAACCACGATATCCACAACCTCAGCTACAAATCTACTCTAAAAGCTTAGAGAACCCTTGTATGGTATCACATTTCATAAATCAGACATTCATAAATTGGGGACTCCCTGTATTTACTTTTCCATGTGCCTTGAATAGTGCACACTGATCAATTAAATTCATGTTTAATTTATGTTGACTGTAATTTTGTCAAAAATAAAAGAGACAAAAGTGGAAACTTGATTTGCGTATCATTTGGTAAATTTGTTTTTGTTTTGGTTTACATTTCTTATGTGGAGATTATAATAACTCCCAAAAAACATTTATCAGATTGATTCACTGACTTTGGTCAGTTTTAAAAAGAAAATAAAACTTTGGGAGGTATGAGTTCTTCCAAAGGTTCAGATAGTTAGTACCAATTTGGTTCAATAAAGTTGCCTTGCATTTGGAAGATTGAAGCATGGAATATCAATTTGAGGCCTGTCTGCCCTTTTGGTAATTTGAGAGATTCCATTGCAGCTATCCTACCCAATAATTAACGTTCAACTGGCATCACTAAAACAGATTATCTAGTCATATGATATTGCCATTTGTGGACATTAGCTAATGGCAAGTTGTCTGTTGAATTTCTGTCATGGACAAGGTGCATTTCAGTATGTTATGGGCCTTTCTACTTGTCTGTAACAGAGGCATTTTTAAAAAAACTCTTGTCTGTTTTCTGTTTTTCTGATTTTCAGCATTATCAGTGTATTGTTGCCAAGCTTGCCGGTCAGTATTTTTGCTTCATATTGATCACTTATAGCATGTCAAAGTTGACCCCAATGGTTCCTAACCAGACTTTTGAAGAACTGATTTCATACTCTGCAAGTAATCAATTCTCAACACCACTTTGTAACTTAAACAAAAGACATAGAGATTTATTAACAATACAATAACAACTTTAGTAGAGCAAAATTAAGCAACAAACTAATCTGACTGGTCTATGCTTTAAATCCAAAAAGCTTTGTTTTCAGCTACATTCACACCAAAGACAGACAAACAAACTCAGTTGAGGGATAAATAAAATAACAAAACTAGCCAAATTACTTAAGTGGTTTTCACAATGCATTTCTGCACAGGCATGGATGATGCTTTCTTGATTGATTTTCTGAAGGTGTCGTTTAGGGTGACCTTTACATAATGGTAATACTTATAATATAGTTTTCTATTCTCTGAACTTCCAAGACCTGAATGAGGAAGGTTAGGCAGGGAGCTTTCAAATCTTCATGCTGTAGCATCAACAGCCAGACTTCCTACTCACAGAAAACACAGTCTAAAACATAATTCAATTCTTGCCCATCCCTGACAGACTGATCATCTCCTCAAGGTGGTCGCAGTTACCATACAACATCTGCTTGAACATAAGGTCTTTTCCACATTTGCTGAAACCAGTTCCCAGGTACGAACCTCATTAATAGCCAACTTCTCCTATCTGTTTAAACACAACACTTTTCTCCAGTGACAAAGCATCTATAGAATCTTTTGACCAGGAACCAAACTTCGATTAACTTCTGCACCTGGCTTTACAAATAAACAAAAGCTTGTTTGGTCTGTTTTCCTTTTAATGCAAGCTGTTACCCACCGTCCAAAAACCATCTTTAGCTCAAAATTCCCAGTTCACAGCTTGTGAATTAAATAATATAATGAAAAATCAGTGAGGGGTCTAACAGTGATGAGGCTGGAGGTTTGCTGATGCCAAATCGCACAGACAAATGGTCGAGGAGGACAGTGTCCATGGAGCATGGAGGGGACGTTGTGCTGAAGATAGAGTTACGTGAAGGCTTGGAGAAGTGAGCAGTGAGCTGCAGCTGCCAGGTAACTGCTTTGGTTTTCATGTCAGAAAATGGCATCTTCTAGATTCTTGAAGAAAAGAAACTGGAAAGCTGCACAGAAATGAGATGAGTTGTGCTATTGATGAGGTGCAAATACATGGAAATAAGGCAATTACTGCTCCTTGGTGAGATTCTGAACTCGCCGTTTAACTCTTAAGTTGACAAGTGGAAATTCTGTTCTCACAATCAAGAATTTGATTTTACCATTTTTGCCATACTTTCCCACACTTCTTACCATTGTCCATACCGCTCAAAGGAATGGAACATTCCACCTTTTGTTTCTCCTCTAGTTGCTGCCAGACCAACTGAACATTTCCAAAATTTTCTGTTTTCTGTTTGCCCATCAATGTATTTGCTTCAGATTGATCACTTATAGCATGTCATTTTATAATGCTATATTGAAGAAGAGAAAATGAATTTTCCAATCTTGACTAATGTGGTATCTCATCATTGAATTGTGAAGCAAATCAGTGGCAAGATACCTGATGTCCTGAACAATATTTATCCCCACAATCAAGATCACATTAACAGATCATTGTCACACATTGGTATTGCATTTTCGCTGTTGTGTTTCCCACATTACAACAGTCACTACACTTAGGTCTAGGCCCGAAACGTCGGCCTTCCTGCTCCTCTGATGCTGCTTGGCCTGCTGTGTTCATCCAGCTCTACACCTTGTTGTCTCAGATTCTTCAGGATCGGAGGTTCCTACTATCTCTTGATTTAACAGTATACTGTTTCATGCACTGGAGAGCAAAGAAGATTGAATCATGCAAATCCTTTACTAAATGATTTGAGATTCCTCTTTCAAGGTTGCTGCACAATCCAAAACTCTGGTTTCTCAAAAGTGGCTTTGTTTATTTGATTGATATCTTGCTGTTGACACGATACTGATCGATACTGGTGACACCTACACTGCAATAGATGTAGTTTATTGGCATTTGGCAGCTAACATGTCAGAAAGAAAATAATATTCTAATTTAATAGAACTAGTACAGCGATAACAATACCAACCATATAGTGCCTTTAACATTTGCGGGGACGTGGCAAGATCATTCTCAATCAAAATTTGACTTGAACTACAATACCAAAGTCTTGGTAAAGTGGGTAAAGTGGTAAAGAAGCCTTTTAAAAGTGGAGAAAGAGATCCAGAGGTAAGAGAAATTTAGGGAGGGAATGCTTGAGTTTAAGGCCCAGGCAGCAGAAGACAGAGCCACCAGTGGTGGAATGATTAAAATCAGGGTGTATTCAAGAAGTGACTGTGTGTAAATGATCTTTGGTCCAACGGAGGGAGGTAAAGTGACAGAGCAAGAAAAGAAAATTGATGAAATTTACCCAAAATAGGAAGTGCCCTTAATTTTTTATAAAGCAGTGCAAATTTCAGTAAAAGTAGCAAATGGTTACTGTTTTCAGTATGGAGCGTGCATCTCACAGGCACTGCTGCAAGCAACTCTGGATGTAGTCCTGGAGGTTCCTTTACAGGACAAACTGCTTCTAATTGTGCCACATCCAGGGTCTTGGTATTGATCACCAAATATGTTCATTCTCTTGGCACACAATCTTCACACACCAAGTGGAAAATGAATAAACTCTTTCCGACTGATTGTACTTGACAATCAAACACTCTTTTATCACCAAGTCATATACTTACATAACGATTGCATAACGAATAATCAAGTATATCCAAAATACAATCATTTTTAATACTCTAACAACTTTTGTTTAGGTTGCTAGCAGAGACAGCTTGGAGATTAATATTCAGTTTCGGGAGATTCTAGGGCATTGCTGAAGGGTTGGCAACCTGGTCAACCTCACCAGAATAAGAATTCACACTGTGTGTACGTTCTTCTGGGCTTGTGGGTGGCCTCCTGGCTCTCAGTTCTTCTCATATGACCCTGCTGGCAGATGTACCAACTCATTGCAAGGAAGTCAATTTCTAAGCTTCATTCAATATCTAATGATTTTGTAAATAATCAGACTGCAATGCTGTGATTAGCCAACTGGGCTTCATTGGCCACTTGGTGTCCAATGATACTATCCAGGGGTCCAATAAATAATCTCTCCAGTGAATAAATAGAGAGGAAGTCACCAGCAGGGAAAATGAGAAGAATAAAAAAGACAAGCTGTCATTTTCTGTAACTGAACTGAACTAAGTACAGTATTAGTCCCACACGAGTAACTGAAAAATCGTTCACTTCCGAAATTCCTGAATAATGACCCTTCATCATGATGATAGGTGCCATGGTTTGCAGTGCTAAGTCTCATATTAATTTTCAATCGTAGAAGAGGTGAGAGGTCCACTGCTTCTGGTGCAGTCAATTTCGATCCATACTGCGAAGAAGTCCCATTATAATGCTGCTTGGCCTGCTGAATATTTCTAACATTTCTGTTTATATGAATCACTTGTTGGTCTGACTCTTGTAATTGTTCGAAATCAATCTGTTTGATTTAAATCTTCCAATGTTACAATAATGTAAACGCCATGAAGGATTGAATAACACTTAGTTGAAACTGTGTAGGTCTAATAAATAATCATGTTCAAATAAAAACAAAAGAACACAGGAAACATGAGCAGGAGTAAACCAGATGGCCCATCAAACCTGTTCTGACATGTAATACACTTATCACAGAATCACAGAAGTCTGCCTGCACAGAAGGAAGCCATTTAGCCTATTCCTACACCGGCTCTTCAAATAAACATCATTATCTAGTGCCAATCTTCAGCTCTTTCTCCATACCACTGCATATTATTTTTATCCAAATAATTATCCAAAGGCCTCTTGAATTACATTTCCAGGCAATGCATTCCATATCTAACTATTCGCTGGGTGAAAAAGTTTTTCTCAACTTGCATTTGCTTCTTTTGCAGTTCACATGAAACCTATGCCTTCTCATTCTTGTTCCTTTTACGAACAGGAAGGGTTTCTCCCTCTAGCCAGCCTGCTGATGATTTGGAAAACCACTATCAGATCTTGTCTTAGTGTTCTTCTCTCCAAGTTCTTCAATCTGTCCTCATAACTGAATTTTTTCATCCCTGGAACCATTCTTGTAAATCACTTATGCACTCTCTCCAACGTGTTCATATCCTTCCAAAAGGTGGTACCCAGGACTTTACACAATACTCCACCTGAAGTCTAACAACTGTCTTGTACGAGTTCAACATCACCTCCTTGCTCTTGAACTCTCTGCCCCAATTAATACAGCCAAGGCTGCTTTACCTACTGCTCTCTTCACCTAGCTTGCCACCTTCAATGACCTGTGCACAGAAACACCCAAGGATATGGCTGATCTTGATCATAGTCATAGAGTCACACAGCATGTAAACAGACCCTTCAGTCCAACCAGTCCATACTCATCATGTTCCCAAAATAAACTTTTCCTATTCATGAACTTATCCAAATGTCTTTTAAACATTGTAACAGTACCTGCATCCACCGCTTTCTCAAGCAATTCATTCCACACATGAACTACTCTCTGTGTAAAACTTTTGCCCCTCACACCCTTTTTAAATCTTTCTCCTGTTACCTAAAAAATATGCACCCTAGTTTTGAACTCCCCCACTCTAGGGAAAAGACCATTGTCATTCACCTTATCTATGCCCCTGATGATTTTATAAACCTCAGTAAGGTCACCCATCAACCTTGGCCTTCAGCTGCACTTTTCTGCCATTCCCTTAATTCCCTGAGGAATCAAATATCTGTGTATCTAAACCTTTAATATATTCAAGAATGGAGAATCCACAACCCTATGAATCAGAGAATTCAATAGATTCACAACCTTTGCGTGAAATAATTACTCCTCATCTCAGACACAAATGATTGGCCATATATCACCACATTCTTTCAAACCAGTCCCTGCTCTCCACTGATCCCCACTCCCAGAATGTAGCTGCTTAAGTGAGCAGAATCTTGTCATGACACCTCATTCATGAATTCACAAAATTTTAAATCTCATATTCTGCGTCTAGCTGCACTTGGTGATGAGCTGCTGTCCTTTATTTTGCTGACTTGTGCACTTAGAAGACCACGTTAACACCTTACCTGAACTTCAGTCATTGAAAAAATGTAACAAGACTAATAAGGAGGATATAATAGTAAAATGGTGACTCTGCCAATAGGCAATGGCCTTGTGGTATTTATTGCTAGACTAATAATTCAGAAACTCAGTGAATACCCTGGGGACCCAGGTTCGAATCCCACCATGGCAGATGGTGGAATTTGAATTCAATAAAAATACCTGGAATAAAGAATAAAATTATGACCTTGAAAGTATTGTCGATTGTTGGAAAAAGTCATCTGGCTTGGTAATATCCCTCAGGCAAGGAAATCTGCCATCCTCACCTGGTCTGGCCTATATGTGACTCCAAATCCATAGTAATGTGGTTGACTCTGAAATGGCCTAGCAAGCCATTCAGTTGTATCAATTCCTACAAAGTCTCAACAAATAAAGTTTTCTGATTCACTTTCTGGATGTACCGACTAGAGAAGGTACAAAATTGACCTACTCTTGGGAAATAAGACAGGGCAGGTGACTGAGGTGTCAGTGGGAGCGGAAGCACTTTGGGGCCAGTGACCATAATTCTATTAGTTTTAAAATAGTGATGGAAAAGGATAGACCAGTGCTATTCTAAATTGGAGGAAGTATTAGGCAAGAACTTTCAAAAGTTGATTGCAGGTGGATGTTTTCAGGTAAAGGGACAGCTGGAAAATGGAAAGTCTTCAAAATTGAGATAATGAGAGTCCAAAGACAGTTTGTTTCTGTTAGGGTGAAGAGCAAGGCTGGTCGGTGTAGGGAATGCTGGATGACTAGAGAAACTGAAGTTTTGGTCAAGAAACAGAAGGAAGCATATGTCAGGTATAGACAGCAGAGATCGAGTGAATCCCTAGAACAGTATGTAGGTAGTAAGAATATACTTAAGAGGGAAATCAAGAGGGACATGAGAAAGCTTTAGTGAATACCATTAAGGAGAATCCAAAGGGATTCTACAAATACATTAAGGAAAAAAGGGTAACTAGGGACTGAATAGATCAGCAAGGCTGCCTATGTGTGGAACTGCAGGAGATGGAGGAGATACTAATCGAGTATTTTGCATCAGTGTTTACTATGGAGAAGGATAGGAAGATATAGAACATGGAGAAATAGATAGCGACATCTTCAAAAATGTTCATATTACGGATGAAGTGGTGCTGGACAGCTTAAAACGCATAAAGGTGGATAAATCCCCGGGACCTGATCAGGTGTACCCGAGAGCTCTGTGGGAAGCTAGGGATGTAATTGTTGGGCCCCTTGCTGAGATATTTATATCATTGATAGCATCAGGTGAGGTGCCAGAAGATTGGTGGTTGGCTAACATGGTGCCACTATTTAAGAAAGGTGGTAAGGAAAAGCCTGGGAACTATAGACAGGTGAGCCTGACATCGGTGGTGGGCAAATGTTTGGAGGGAATCCTGAGGGATAGGATTTACATGTATTTGGAAAGACAAGGACTGACTAGGGATAGTCAACATGGCTCTGAGTGTGGGAAATCATGTCTCACCAACTTGTTTGAGTTTTTTGAAGAAGTAACAAAGAAGACTGATGAGGACAGAACGGTGGATGTGATCTGTATGGACTTCAGTAAAGTGATCGACAAGGTTCTGCATGATAGACTGGTTAGCAAGGTTCGATTACATGGAATACAGGGAGAACTAGTCATTTGGATATAGAACTGGCTCGAAGGTAGGAGGCAGAGGTTGGTGGTGGAGTGTTGCTTTTCAGACTGAAGACCTGTGACCAGTGGTGTGCCACAAGGATCAATGCTAGGTCCACTGCTTTTTGTGATTTATCTGAATGATTTGGATATGAACATAAGAGATATGCTTAGTATATTTGCAGATGACACCAAAAGCGAAGGTTACCTCAGAATAAAATGGGATCTTGATCAGATGGGCCAATGGCAGATAGAGTTTAATTTAGACAAATGTGAAGTGCTGCATTTTGGAAAGGCAAGTCAGTGTAGGACTTACACACTTAATGCTAAGGTCCTTGGGAGTGTTCCTGAACAAAGAGACCTTGGACTGCGGGTTCATAGTTCCTTGAAAATGGAGTTGCAGGTAGATAGGATAGTGAAGAAGGCTTGGTATGCCTGCTTTTATTGGTCAGTGCACTGAGTATAGCAGTTGGGAAGTTATGTTGAGGCTGTACATGACATTGGTGAGGCCACTTTTGTAATACTATAAGCAATTCTGGTCTCCCTGCTTTAGGAAGCACGTTGTGAAAGGGTTCAGAAAAGATTTGCAAGAATATAGCCAGGGCTGGAGGATTTGAGCTATAGGGAGAGGCTGAATAGGCTGGGGCTATTTTCCTTGGAGCATCAGAGGCTGAGGGGTGACCTTATAGAGGTTTATAAAATAATGAGGGGCATGGATTGGGTAAATAGACAAGGTCTTTTCCCCAGGGTGGGGGAATCAAAAACTAGAGGGCATAGGTTTAAGGTGAGATGGGAAAGATTTAAAAGGGACCTAAGGGGCAACAATTTCATGCGGAGGATGGTGCATATATGGAATGAGCTGCCAGAGGAAGCAATGGAGGCTGGTCCAATTACAACATTTAAAAGCCATTTGGATAGGTATATGAATAGGAAGGGTTTAGAGGGATATGGGTCAAATGCTGGCAAATTGGGACTAGACTCTAAGAAATGAAACCAGATGGACCACCTGCCATTGACCTAGGCACCAAAAAAGAAATGGCAGAAACAGCACGGTTGACCCTGCAAAGTTCTCCTTATTAACATCTGGGGGCTAGTGCCAAAATTGGGAACAAAAACAGAAGTTGTTGGAAAAGCTGAGCAGATTTGGCAGCATTTGTGAAGAAAAAATCAGAGTTGACATTTCAGGTCTGGTGACCTTTCCTCAGAACATTCCCAAAACTGGGAGAGGTGTCTCACAGACTAGTCAGATAACAGGTTGAAATTGTCAATAAGATATAATTCTCTGAGTATGACTATGTCCCAGACAGCACCATTACTATCCTTGGTATGTCCTGTCCCACTAGCAGCACAGACCCAGCAGAGGTGGTATACAGTCGAGGGAGAGTTACCCTGGGCATCCTCAACATTGACTCCAGACCCTGTGAAATCTCATGATTTCAGATTAAACATGGGCAAGGAGACCTCCTGCTCATTACCACATACCATCCTCCCTCGGCTGGTAAATCAGTACTCCTCCATGTTCAACAATACTTGGAAGAAGCATTGAAGATGGCAAAATGTACTCTGGGTGGCTTGGCAACAGCACTACTGATTCAGTTGTTTGGATCCTAAAGGACATAGCTGCTAGACTGGGTCTGCAGCAGCTGGTGAGGGAACCAACAAGAGGAAAAACGTACTTGACCTCATCCTTACGAATCTCCTGGCTGCAGATGCATCTTTCCATGACAATGTTGCTTAAAAGGATCACCATACCACCCTTCTGGAGACAAAGTCCCGCCTTCCATCATGTTGTGTGGCATTATCATCGTACTATATAGGACAGACTCCAAACAGATCTAGCAACTCAACACTGGGTATTCATGAAGTGCTGTGGGCCGTCTAGAGCAGCAGAATTGTACTCTAACACAACCTGCAACCTCATGGCCCCCATATCCCCCACTCTACTACTACCATCAAGCCAGGGGATCAAACTTAGTTTATTGGAGAGTACAGGAGGGCATGCTCGGATGCATGGCACCAGGCACACGTAAAAATGAACTGCCAACTTGGCGAAGCTACCAAACAGGACTACTTGGCCAAACAGCATAAGCAGCAAGTGATAGATAGAGCTAAGTGATCCCACAACCAACCAATTAGATCTAAGCTTTGCTGTCCTGTCACATCCAGTCATGAATGGTGGTGGACAATTGAACAACTTGCTGTAGGAGGAAGTATCCCCATCCTCAATAGAGCCCAACACATCAGTGCAAAAGATAAGGCCAAAGCATTTGCAGCAATCTTCAGCCAGAAGTACCAAGTGGATGATCCATCTAGGCCTCCTTCAGTGGTCCCCAGCATCACAAGATTCCAGTCTTCAGCCAATTCGATTCACTCCATGTGATGTTAAAAACTGGTTGGAGGCACTAGGGCCCTGACAACATTCCAGATATAGTACTGAAAACTTGTGCTCCAGAATGTTTTGCCCCTCACCCCCCACCCCCAACCTCCAGGCAATTTCTTCCAGTAAAATTACAGCACTGGCATCTACCCAACAATGTGGTAAACTGCCCAGGTATGTCCTGACGCAAAAAACCAGGACAAATCCAACATGGCCAATTACTGCCCCATCTGTCTACTTTCAATCACCAGAAAAGTTATGGAAGGTTCCATCAATAGTGCTATCAAGCAGTACCTGGTCATTAATAACTGCTCAATGACACCCAGTTTGGATTCAGCTAGGGTCACTCAGCTCCTGACTTCATTCTATCCTTGGTTCAAACATAGAGAAAAGAGCTGAATTCCAGCATTGAGGTGAGAGTGACAGCCCTTGACATCAAGGCCACATTCAACCGTGTGGCACCAGGGAATTCTAGCAAAACTGGAATCAATGGGATCGGGGCAAACTCTCTATAAACCTCTTTCAAACAGAAGTCTTTACACTACTATATCAATGATCAGATCCATGTGGTTTATAAACATAAAACCTCAGACCCTCCTTCCATTCACGTTTTTTTAGAATTATTTTCATTTTATGGTGGAAGTGGGTTAGTGAAAGATTTTCAATCTAATAGTTGTACAATGTTCTGCAGCATTTGTGATTCCTCAGATACTGAAGCATCCATTTCCACTTGCAGGAAAACCTGGATCACATCCAGTCTTGTGATTATAAGTAGCAAGCAGCGTTCATACCACAAAAGTGCCGGGCGATGACCATCTCCAAGAAGAGAGATTCTAGCCATCACCCCATGACATTCATTAGCATGACCATTACTGAATCCCCCACTGAAACATTCTGCGCGGTTACCATTGACTAGAAACTGAATTGCACCAGCTGCACAAATAAAGAAAAGCAGATTTGAGGCAGGGAATTTCATGGTGGGTAACTCACCTCTTGACTCCCCAATGAATGTCTATCATCTACAAAGCATAAGTCAGCAGTGTGTTGGAATAATTCCCACCTGCCTGGATCAGCACATTTCCAACAGCATTCAAGAAGTCTGACACCATCCAGGACAAAGCAGCAGCTTGATTAGTGATTACACAGTGTGGAGCTGGAGGAACACAGCAGGCCAGGCAACATCAGAGGAGCAGGAAAGCTGATGTTTCAGGTCAGGACCCTTCTTCAGAAAGCTTGATTAGTGCTCCATCTACCATCTTCAACATTCACTCTCTCCACCACTGCACAGTAGAAGCAATGTGTACTATCTGCAAGATGCACTGCAGAAATTCACCAAGGATCCTTCAGGAACACCTTTCAGACTGAAAAGGACACAGGCAGCAGATGCACGGGTACACCACCACCTGCGTGTTCCCCTCAAAGCCACTTACCACCCTGACCTGGAACTGTATCACTGTTCCTTCACTGTTGTGGGGCAAAATCTTGTAACTCCCTCACTAGCATCATTGTATCCTAAGAAGCAAAGATTAGTTGAAACTCATTGAAAGCTTAAACTAATGATCATTATCACTAAATACCATTGGAACAACAGGGAAGTATGGCCAGAAATAATTTTGCACCCAATTCTATTAGCCAACTTCAGATATGACCCATTGTGATTTATTGGAATATTTAATCTTTGCACTGGGAACTGTCTTGCTGAATTTGATGAGCGTGTTATAGTTATTTCCTCAAGGACTTAAGTGGTTCAAGAAGCTACCTTCTTGGATGTGGGTGAGGTCTTAAACGAATACTTCTCACCTGTAATCAGAGAGAAGAGAGACATTGTAGAGTGGGATTTCTGTTGGGGATGGTGAGGTTCTAGAGCATATTAAGATTAATAAGGAGGAGATATTAGAAGTTTTAGTTGGCATTAATCACCAGGGCCTGATGAGATGTATCCCAGATGCTCTCAGAGGCAAGAGAGGAGATTGCTGGGGCCCTGGCGGAGGTAGTTAATACTTCCCTGGCCATGGGTGACGTGTCAGAAGACTGGAGGAATAGCTAATGTGGTTCCTTTGTTCAAGAAGGGCAACAGGGATAGACTAGGCAATTACAGACAGTTAGTCTGACATTAGTGGTAGGGAATTATTGGAAAAGATTCAGAGGGACAGGATTAATCAACACTTGGAAAGGCAGGGGCTGATCAGGGATAGTCAGCACAGATTTATTACAGGGACATCCTGTCTGACTAATTTAATTGAATTTTTGAAAAGGTGACTAAGTATATTGATAAGGGTAGTACAGTTGATGTAGTTTACATGGACTTCAGTAAGATCTTTGACAAGTTCCCACATGAAAGTCCAAAAGGTAACAGCCCATTGGATCCAAGGCAAACTGGATCCAAAACTGGCTCTCAAATAGGAGGCAAAAGATGATGGTGGAGGGTTGTTTAGCGATTGGAAACCTTGGGCCAGCGGTGTACCTCAGGAATCGGTGTATAGACCCTTGCTATTTGTTATGGACATTAGCAAGTTGGATGTGAATGTAGAAGTTATAATTAGTAAGTTTGCAGATGGCACAAAAATTAGTGGTGTTGATAGTGAGCAGTATGGTGTCAGGCTACAGTCTGATATTGATCAGCTGGCAAATTAGGCAGAGCAATGGCAGATGGAATTTAACCACAATAAGTGCAAGGTAGTGCATTTTGGGAGGTCTAATAAGGTAAGGATTATACACAGTGAATGGTAGGTCCGAAGGGAGTACTGACGAACAAATGGACCTTGGTGTACAAGTCCATACATCCCTCAAGGTGTCAGCATAGGTATGCAAGGTGGTGAAGAAGGCATATGAGATTCTTACCTTCGTTACTTGGGTATAGACTATAGGAACAAGATAGCTTTGTTACAACTTTATAAAACATTAGATCAGCCACAACTTGAAAAAGTTCTGGTCACCACACTATCAGAAGGATGTTATTGCACTGGAGAGGGTTCAGAGTAGATTCACCAGGATATTACCTGTAATGAAAAGTCTCTGTTAAAGGGAGAGACTGGATAGGTTAATTTGTTTTCCTTGGAGCAGAGGAGGTTGAGGGGGAGATCTGATTGAGGCATACAAAACTATCAGAGACATAAACAGTAGATTGTGAGAATCTTTTCCCCCTTGGCAGACGTGTCTAAGAACAAGAGGGCAGAAGATTAAGGTGAGGAGTAAGTGGTTTAGAGGAGATCAGGGAGAAAAAAGAACATCCAGAGAATATAATATGGAATGTACTGCCTGAGAGGGTAGTGGAGGCAGGTACTCTCAGAACATTTAAGAAACATCTGATAAGCGTTTCTGATGAAGGGCCCTGACCTGAAACATCAACTTTCCTGTTCCTCTGATGCTGCCTGACCTGCTGTGTTCCTCCAGCTCCACACTGTGTTGACTCTGACTCTAACATTTGCAGATCTTGCTGTCTCTAATGAGCACTTAAAATTTCAAAGAAATAGTAAGCTATGACCAAGCGCAGGGAAATGGGATTAGTGTAGTTTGGTGTTCATTGGTTGGCATGGACAAAGTGGGCTGAATGGCCTTTTTCTATGCTGTATGATTGTACACGTAAATAGTGAATATCCAAGCTTTCTACCTCCAGGCTTCAGCAATCATCTGTCTCTCCTATGGTAGGATGTGTGAATCCAGCTTGGATTATTTAGCACCTCAGGACCAACAATTCCAGAGTGAAAGAAAAGCATCCTTGTTCCTGAAGGACTGCTTAATTAAGACAGACTGTCCTGGTGTGGAAGGTGCTCAATTACCCCCCGCAGACAAAATTTGTGAATGAAACTAAATAGTATTTGCAGAAGCCCCAACCCCTGATGGACATGATGCGTGAGCCAACTTTTAGGATAACCTCCATAAAGCTGGAGTCAGCTGTAACCTTAGAATAAGTACAGAATGTTCTGGGACTAAGGTATGAAGAAGAACCATATAGGACTCGAAACATTATTTCTGTTTCCTTCTCCACAGATGCTGCCAGACCTGCTGAGTTTCTCCAGCAATTTCTGTTTTCAGTTCAGATTTCCAGAATCCGCAGTATTTGGCTTCAATCTTAATGGGGCAACCTGTTTATAGATGGAAGGTTTGGCTGTTAAAAATGACAGCAAAATTTTCAACATGTGCCAAATTACAAGCCTTTGCTGATAATTCAACTCTGGTTATTTACCACAAGAAGCAACTTTCATTCTTGCCCCATCACCTCTTCCTCCTACCCGACTTTGGGCAGCTGCCATAAAGCATTGCTGGCCTCAGCTGGAAAACTGTCGCTAAGTGGGGCGATGCCAGCCGCTACGCTTGGCGGCAGTGAGGAAGATGGCGGACGAGAACCTGCGGGAGCTGGCTGTTGGTGGAGATCCGGGGACCTGGGACAGCTCGGAGCCTGAGCTGGTGGTCCGGGTGAGTGCAGCCCGGGATGGGCCGTTGACACACGCACTGAGGGGCCGGGGGAAGCTTGGGTCTCGCTCCCGCACCTCCCTGGTGCTGCTATAATGGCTCAGGGCTGTTTCAGGGACCGGGGTCCGGAGGGTTGTCCGCCTTCCTTTTTTCTTGTTGTGTTGACACGGTCCCGTCGTTTGTCCGAGTTTTATTTATAAACCGCAAACGCGAGCTGGGTTTAAGCCAGTATGGTCGTGTCCTGGTCTGTTGGTGTTCCTGCCCCTTTGACTCTTGTGCCTGACCTCAGTTTGTCGGTGTGCCAGGTCCTATGTGAGCCCCTGACGCAGTCTTTTGGCTTCCCACCTGTCATTGTGCCCAGCACTAGCCTGTCGGGTGCTCCTGACCCGTTGGCACGGTCTTGTGCCTTGCCCCAGTCTGTTGTTATGCCTGCTCAGTTGGTGCGTCTGAGTCCCGGTCTGTCAGCATGCCGATGCCCTGGCAAGTTGGCATACTGAGTCTGTTGTGTGCCCATGTCCTGGTCTGTTTGCATTCCTGGCACCTGTTGGCATGCTTTTGTGCCTGGCCCAATTTTGACAGTTTATCCAGTCTCTTGTCAGTTGGTGTTTATCTGTATCTCTGTATTAGTTTATTTTCCTTGTATCCATTAAGTTGTGGAGGAATCTCATTAGGAAAAGCTATGAATTTATAAAAATTTATGTGACTTAGAGCTTTCAAGTTACTGTGACTGAATAGAGTTGTTTTCTTGTTTGAGTTACGAAGTACCACATGCTTTGAAAGGGAATGGTACAACAGATACTTTTGCTTTCAGTCTGTTAGATTTTAAAAAGAGTGTAACGTTCGTAGTTTATTTTTAGTAAATTGGGCTTCATTCTGTAAATTGTATAACATTGAATGTTCATCAAGATTACCCAAATTCCATTGCCTGTATCCAAAATCACGTTGAGTCCCATTAAGCCATCAGTCAATTGCTTATTGATGTATATTGACTTTTGATTTGGCAATGCTTACCTGCATTTTAAAAATAGCTTCCTTTTCCCCTGGTAATCTCCTCCAGCGCTCAAACTTTCAATTCTACCCTCTTTAATCACTTCTCTGGTGGTTATATTTCTGTCAACGTCTTAACCTTTGGAATTCCCGCTTTAAGAATCTCCACATCGTTTTATTTCCCTTTCTCTCTCTCTCTCTCTCCCCTCTTTTATCCTTAAAATCTTCCTATTTGACCAGGCTGTACATCTCTTGAAATGGCTCCGTGTCAAGTTTCTGAAGAAGGGTCTAGGCCCGAAACGTCAGCCTTCCTGCTCCTCTGATGCTGCTTGGCCTGCTGTGTTCATCCAGCTCGACACCTTGTTATCTCAGTGTCAAGTTTTGTTTGATTATGCTTCTGTGAAGCATCCTGAATCTTCTAACTGCATTAAAGATGCTATATAAGTGCAAGGTTTGTTTATTTATCTATGAACTAAATCCTCGTAGTGCTTTTGATGATTTAAAATTTATATATAGAAGCAAGGGTGTGTAAGTGAAGTTGACCAGTTCCTGTGCCGGGAAGAAACTGGTGCAGAGATTCATCAAACATGATTAAGATTCTATTGCACTTATGACTAAAACCAAAAACACAGGCTCTTTCAATCACCTTGTGTATATGTTCTCTTATTGTGCCAACTTTCTCTTTACCTTCACATTGGGGTCCACAAAATGAGTTAGTAGATTTTTTATGTTTCCAGAGAAATGCAAGATTCTGGATGATTTTGCTTCTCTCTTGCCCTACCACACAGCTGATGATACCTGTTATTCCCCTGTTGCTTTGTTGTTGAAGCTCAGCTAATATAGCCCGTATTGGGATTTGTTCTTGTTACTTTACCATTCAACAAGGCTCAGTTCCTTCTGGAATATCTATATAAATAACAAGGTAATACTTAATTTTGAAAAAAAAATTAAAACACCAATTCTGTACTCTTTAAATGATGTATTAAACTATTAGAATTTTTTAGGACATTATGAAGCTTTCAGTAACCTAAACGTCAAGTTGCTGTAGTCCCAGAGCACCATAGCACATGTCACTAAATAAAAAGGCAACTGACGGTGGTTTAACCTGAGGGTCACCATGCCTCGGGGAAGAGGTGAGGTCAAGAAGATGGGACCTTCACGGTGACCGGAGCCAGTGCAAGAATTGTACCCGTGCTGTTGGTGTCATTCAGCAATGCCAACGAGCTACCTAGCTAACTGAGCTAACCGACCTTTGGGTAAAGTGTTTTTGAAAGCTCTATTTGCTGCACTAGAGGAGGCCAAATATGGTGAGGAATCTTTTAAAGAATAACGTGACACAAAATCTATACCACTAAAGCCCATTAAGAATTCTTATCTGATCTAGCAAGAGTGCAAAGCAATGGTTTTGTGAGCTTGCTATGAATTTGATCTTTGGGTTGAATATGTTAGTTCCGTCCTATTATATCTTCTCGTTTTGCTAATCTTTTATAATAGGCAGTTAGCTGAAGCCAGTTAAAATTGGTTTGTATAATAGTGCCTCACTTCACACTGGTTTTGATGTCAAATTTTCTGTTGTATCACGAAAGCTTTTCCGATGGATTGACTCTTGATGCACTGGAGTTTGTTTTTAAGGATGTTGTTTGTTCAGGTGACATCCATGGAGCTGTTTGTTTGAGCTATTGTTGCCTTTCTAAAGAGAATGTTGAAATATCAGGAGTAGGTTATATTGTGATTAGCATGCGAAGCGGAACTGTATCTTTTATTCACTCATGGGATATGGGCTTTGTTGGCTTGTCTAGCATTAATTGCCTGCGTGTAATTTTCCTGACAAGATGTGATTATTCAGGATCACACTGAATATCTATTCAATATTATTTTCTTTAATTTTTTTTCATGAAATATGGGTGTTGCTGGAAAAGCCAACATTTGTTGTGCACCCCTAAATGGCCTTGAACTGAGGGTAGTTAAGAGTCAATCACATAATTGTGGGTCTCAAGTCCACACAGATGGGCCAGACCAGATTAAAATGGCAGATTTTCTTCCCTTCAGGTATCGGTGAACAAGATGGGTTTTACAACAATTGGTGATATTTGTTATGGTCACCATTATTGAGGCTACCATAGTAAGGTTTGAACCTTTGCCACCATTACATTAAGATGAGTCTCTGGATTACTAGTCCAATGACATTACCACCATGTCACTATCTTCCCATATCATCATTGGGTTTTGAGTGCAGAACAATTTTTAGCAAATGATTTTCCATTCACAACTGTAGGTATAGTTATTGCTCTCAATGAGTGTGCGTTTCCAAAATAATCCCAATTTGTTGCTTGCATTTGGAGAAGAGGTGGCTGATGGTAACACGTCATTGAGTGCTAGTCCATTGTTTACCTCAGCAGCAAATATTCAACAGAACAGGTTGTAGGTCTGTTACACACATTTTATGACTGAGCATAGACTTTGTACGTACATTCAGTCTTCTAAAAGCAACACCTACAGGTTAACAAGATAGAATTTTGTGATTCCCTTTCTTGAGCTTATGAAGTGGTTGCTGTTACTGTTGTAGTAACTAGCAGCCTGAATTAGTAATTTGGCTGTTTCCCTTTACCATCGTAGTAATAATGCAGTTGTGACAAAAGCACAGATAAGTCAATATTTTATGCTCAAACTATAGACACACCATTTAGAACAGTTAAAAAAAAAATCCATTAGCACAGCAAGTGGGGTCATTGATTTATAAGGACAGATGTTTTAAACAATGGCGTATGAAATCTTCCAAAAACAAACGATTACCTGCAGTACCAGCCCAGAGATATGACAACATTGTTGAAAGGCCTCCAAAAATGCTTTCTCCGAATTTGAATCAAGAAGTTTGCTCATCAATATTGTGTTTTGCAATCATTAAACTAGTGCCAAATGTTTTTATTTGGTCCAGGAATTGCATGAGAGTTTAATGCAGTTTTTTAGTCTCAATTCCTCTCTAACTATTGTGATACATCTACAATTTTCCACTGGTACTGTATTGCCGCGTTGTTTGATCGTTCAAGTGCTTTGATGGAGGATTAGGGTAATACTTTAATTCTGCAAAGGGGGTAGTATTCAGTTATTATGGTTTCTACTTTTAAAATAACATGCAAATAAAAGCTAATGGTGTTCTTAAAAAAAAAACTTGCATTTATACGTTGTCATTTATGACACTGCAGGAAGTGCCAAATCATTTCATGTCCAAAAGTACTATTGCAGTGTGGTCAAGTTGTGATGTAGGGAGACATGACAGTCAACTTATGCACAAGAATTCACAAACAGTGATGAAATAATAAATTGTGGTAATGCTGCTTGAGTAATAAATGGAACTCTGGGGGAAATCTTCAACCAATCTGCAATAGAGTGCTGTAAGCTTTGACATTTTCATCAAAGAGCAAGTGGAACCTCAATTTCATGTCTGATCTGAGATGTGGTATCTCTTGACAGTGTAGTATTCACGTGGTACTCGCAGCCTTCTGACTAGCGTGAGAGAACTGTTATTTGGTCCAAGAATCCATCCAATAATAGAATCTCAAATTTTATCTGTCAGAAAACATATCATTACACTGTGTGATTGAAATAAGATGTGAATTTCATACTTGTGCAGTGGTTAGATTCAATAGCTATCTCTACGTTTTTGCTATTCCAGTGTTAGTTGTGAGCAATAGTTCTGGTAAGAGTGAATGGTTGACATTATAATTTGTGTTTCTATTTTTAGCCTAGTTGCCACCTGGTTACTTTCAGGGTATTCCTTCCTGGGGAATGAAATTGAGGCGACAACAATTGCATGCGCTCATTAGCAAATACAAATGACCAAACAATTAAAGTACACATCATCTGATACAGAAATAATTCTCTTTCTGCAGTATTTTAAGCTCCTGCTTATTTCTTCCCTCTTTGCATCCTTTAGTGTGGGAGCAAACCCTGTCCCTTGCTTCGCCGTACTGTTTATTGCATAGTATACTGTGGGCTACTATTGTTTTATCTCTACCAAAAGGTTTATACTTTGTACGAAACATCAGGATGTCTTCAAAAAAATTCCTGCACTATAAAGTCCAAAGGGACATTTTCAGAGAGTTCAGAAAGAAGTTAATAGACTTGGTCACAAGCTTACGTTTTCTCTTGGATCAAAATTATCACTGGAGGAGTTTAATAATTAAAACAGTTTATTGTCACTTGGAAGCACCCTTTTTTAAGAATAGTTTAAATTGTTATGAGCAAATTTAATCTATGACTACCCCTGTCCTCCAGGATTGGTTATCATATTTTTATTATTGTAGTGAAGTTTTAATATTAAGCATTGTGATATTTTGGGTGAAAGCTGGATATTTCCTTTTAAGACATTTGGCTCTAAAACTTGGGCTGTGGTTCAAGCTAGACTG